>NW_027617595.1:105000-108000 GCF_964187855.1 Myxine glutinosa | reverse complement strand
CGCTCTCCAAAGTTCCTTTCAAAAGGGTGGGAGTTGTTTTCAATCCCGCAGGCCGCCATTGCCCATGTGCTAATCTCGGAGAAGAAAGGCGTGTCTCCACCTCGTCATAAGAGGGGAGGAGTGAGCCAGCCCTAACAGCCAATCAGCACCGCAGTGAGCGACCCGGTAGCCGTGCCCTCGGAGCCGGCGGCTTGATTCCGCCCGAGGTGATAAAAGCGACTGTAAGGGACTGCTTTACGAGATGACTTGGGAGATGACCTGGGAGAGGAGCGAAGAGGCGGCACCAAGCAGAGCGGTGAGATGCGAAACGCTCCAAGCCAAAGAGGAGAGGTACTCGGAGAGGAAACCAGCTTTGGAGAGATGCGCTGAAAGGAGGGAGACGGCTCCACCACAAGAAGAGGAGCAGGTGTGCCGAACCAGCGCGTGACGTCTACCGCAGCGGATACGCGACGGAGGGTTTTCCCGCCAAAACCGCGAGGAATTGAGAGCTGCTGCCTCCGACCTTGCCTCCCTCTCAAGCCAGCCACCTCAAGCCCTACCTGCCTGCAATATCCCCTGTGTAAGTGTGAACGTCCTGTCCTACTCGTTGTCTTGGGGTTAAGTAAAATGAATAGTTTAAGCTAACAATGCACTGTGTGACTGCTTTTTCCATCCATTGCTTGTAAATAATTTTGGTCGCCCTTCCTTTTTGCTTGTGTGTGTATAATAAATCTGTTCTTCCTCCGTACTCTGTCTTTTTCTCTTTTCCTTCTCTTTCGGTCGCTTTAGAGGTTTCCCGATTGAATATCTGTGGGGCGATCTGGTCAACGTCGGGTGGAATCGGGTTCTAATCGGGGAGTAACTGTTCGGACGCGGTAATACACCACCGCTCGGTCAATATAACATCTAAAACCGCGTCTGTAACAGTATTCAGTAATTGGGGCTGTTGGAGGAGTCGTTGAGGATTCTGGAATGGAGAGGTGGGTTAATCAGGAGTTCCTCTGAACAAACAAAAAACGACGGAAGAAAGGAGTGGAAAAACCAAAAAAATGGCGGCTGCACGAGGAGCCGGGAAGAGGATGGCCTGTGTGTAGTACAAGTAGCGTCTGGTACACTATGGCGAAAATGGAAGACACGCACATTACCAGAGAGATGATGTCCCTGACCAGACAGAAAAAGCCGTTGTTTTATTTGGCGAAAATATATTTGGAGTTGGACACTTTCATTTTCGGACCAAGTGACCAAGAATTGGGACCAAGAAGCAGATCATTAGACCCAAACATAATCCCTGTGGAGAGGTCTAGCAAGGACCGCACCGTGCACGTCTCTCTCCGCAGTACCTTTAAGTCGTCCATCCGGTCATTCAGGCCGGTCATCTCCTGTAAGACGCGCCGGAACCTGAGATTGGCGTCGAGGTGGGCTCGCCGTGTAGCCAACAGCCCCCGCAGCTGCTCCCACAGCTGCTTCATGTGACGACACCTTGCATCTATGCGCCGGGCTTCGTGATATCCCTCCGCCTGGAGCTCGCGTGCCAATTCCACCATGGCTTGCACACGTTCCTCGTACACACAGACGTCCACTTCGATCGCCTCGTGCTTCTTGATGGCGGCTTCCACAGACGCCAGGTCTCGGCCAAAGTTATCCTGCAGTCCCAAGAGCGAAGCAGTTTGCTCAGATGATGTTTTCGAAAAGGAATCAAATAGATCGCGTAGATGTGCTTCGGGTCCTTGAGGTCGATTACCTGGAGCGCGAGGCGTTGATTCTCCTGAAGCCACGTCTCGCGCCGCATCACCATTTGGTCAAACTGAAGAGCCATCTGTTCCAATTTCTCCTGGCGTGCCAGCTCGGCACTTAGGGTCATCTTTCTCTTGTGTTAGGCCTTTTCGAGCCGCTCCCATGCCTGTTCAGCAAGCAAGAGGTTTGGAAAAGGTTCCAAACTTATAATCTGAAGGACAAAAGTGAGTCTGCCAATGTTATTTGACTACATGTCATTGTTGCTGTGCTGTTGTGTTATTTGACTACCAAATAGGTATTTGCTTTTTCCTCTGAAACTACAACAAACAATTTCAATGAAACGTCACCACAACCTTCATCACCCATGATGTACCAATGTTTGCTCAAGGCATTAGAAAAATTTGGGTCTGAGGAAATACAGGATGTGAGGGTGGTTGGGGAATGGGTTGCCCCCCAAAATAGGTATTTTTATTTTTTTGTTTGTTTAAATTCTTATGATTATTTTAGTATGATTCTACATGCTGCCCTGTCTTCTAGAAACCATTCAAATTTGTTTAAAATACCTTTAATCAGTGCAGTATACTGTTTATTCTACCAGGTGAGTGCCAGGGGTATTGCCCCTATGTTTGGTATACATAGTCAAGACTCCTGGAAGAGCTAGTACACTGAACTGATCAGGACGTAACAGAAAAAAACAGGAAGCAAAGCACGCGTACATGGAGAAGTAAACTCCAAGAAGGAAAAACTGGAAAATTAGGAGGCATGAGGGTGAGGTTAACGAGGGTAGAAAATATCATGGTTTTGGATTGGGGACAATCTGAGTTGGCGGTGAACATCTGCGTTGAGGACCTGGAGGAAAGAATGACATTGAAGAGGATGTGGAGGTTGATACTGTGGAAATGTAACTCATTGATTGGGACTGGTAACTCTGATTGGGACTGGTAACGAAGCAGATAGACGATTTCGTAAATGAATGTCAGGAATGTGCACGAACATGGTAATCTCTTGTCCACCTGGTCACAGCCCCAGGCTGGAGCACCCCCCTATTGTTTGGTAAATGGAACTCGCAGCAGGAGGGGAGCGAGCTGGTGCCAGTGAGGCGACCGAGTAACATTGCTGCGGAGAAGGGATTACGATTTCAGCGCACAGAGGATTAACTGAAGTTTGCCCATATAAACAGAAGAGACATTGAGTCAAAGGGCACTCATCCTCAGAAGCCCTACCCGACGGAATGAACGCGTACCAGGAGTACGGCGCTGCAGCCATGAAAGAGGGACTATGCGGATA
>NW_027617595.1:0-100000 GCF_964187855.1 Myxine glutinosa | reverse complement strand
TTAAACGTGGTAGGTGGGGCAACACCACAAAGCATACCTCTTTTAAGGTGTGTTTAAACCCATGAACATTTCAGCAATCAATACGATGCTGAAATGGTGTAATTTAATGAGTAATTTAATGAGTAATTTAATGAGTAATTTAATGAATAATTTAATGTGTAATTTAATTGTGCAATATGGTCGACCTTGGGTTTGTTTGGGTTTTGTTGTTTATTTTTGTGGGTGTGTATTTTTGTGTATTTTGGATATATTTTCACGACTAATTCCAGTTAACATCCTGCAAAATTTGCTCGTTTTCTGGCCGAGTCGAAATTGCATTGAGTTCCTATGGCATGCGCCATTAAAAGCGCTGTGTAATGGTTGAGCTCCCTTTATTTCGTTTTGGTCACGCGGATGAGCAGACAAAATGACGAATGCTGCGGCTGGAGCAGTGGAAGCGATTTTAATTGTTCAATGATTATTCGATATTGTTATGACTTATTGTCAATAGGTATACTAAGTGGCCATGAGGTAGCCTGGTGCTATGTACAGTTTTATTATATTGTTGATTATACCACATAGCTGTGGTGATAAAGGAAATGTTCGTTTTAAATAGATGATGGTGATAGGACCATGACTATAAAATCATGATGATTATTATGAATGATATCATAGGGTTCAAATGCAGAATGATTGCAGGAACTTGGGAAAGAACTTTCAAGACCTATGGGATAAATTGGGTGTTACAAGCGATGGAGTTTCAAAATTTAGCATGATTGAAGGAATTTTACAGTCTTATTTCAGGAGTTTTATGAAATTTATATTGCCAAGAGATTTGGGTACTATTAAAAGAAAAAAATGATGAGATATTTTTCCCAAAGAACTTTAATATCTGCCATCCATTTTGGCGGTCTCACGAATGAAGGATGAGTTGCCTTTAGTGGTTGCAAATAAAATTTGTGGAGACCAGGCAAAATGGGGAAATATGTCAGATATGACCCTAGGACAGAACGGTGATTCATCAATTGACATGAGGTATGAACCAGAGGTGACGACCGATGCGCTTCGATCTCAGTCAATGGATGGACCTGTCCTGACATCATTGGGGAAAGGGCTTATGCAAGGAGTCATCCAAAAGGATTAATTTGATTTATTGATGAATATTGATAAATTAATTGAAATTGAATAATTGAATTGAACTGAATAAATTTAATTGAATAAATTTAACTGAATAAATTGAACTGAATAAATTGAATTGAATATATTGAGCGTTTGATTGATGAAAATGCGGTCTCAAGAAAGAAGCTTTGATATCTTTGTGAGATATTATCAACAGAAGACAACCTTGGAAAATTGAGCAAGGTGGTGAGTTTATATATAGATATATGTGCGGTTACCATTGTGTGATTTCCCCTTCAACAGAGCGGACACCTGAGGATTCACCCATTTCATACTGACCCTCTGGCTCATCTGCAAATACTGATCTGTGAGATTGGATTGTGCAAAAGCCACAGGTGAGAGAGATTCTCTGGAAATCACCATTTGAACAGGTGGAGAGATCCTTCCTGGAGGTACGAGTGAAGCTTTAGAGGAACAAACTACAACACATCCAACGCTACTTTGATAAAAGGCAAAATGGGAAATGGAGCCTGCAAGAATACACAAGGACAACCAGAGATTCCACAAAAAGGTACTTGTACACATCATATGTATGACCGTTATGGTGCCGAAGCTATAAGGCAGGTCGAGAATTGGTATTTGTGGAGAAAGGGACATAATGAGGAGTTTCCAAGAGATGGTACATTTGAGCGAAGTCGATTGGAAAGATTGGAACAAAGATTGAAAGCCAGGAAGAGACAGAATCTAACGGTAGACTGGCTTGCATTCCATCTTTGGGATGGTGAATCCAGGCAACGGGAACAGCAAGAACGGATAACGGATCTAGAACTTAAAATAAAAAGGATACAGGATACAGTGGAGGAAACAAATGCACAACTGCCCTCGAAATTAGGAATGAAAGTGACAGTTGTCCCATCTGATTTCCAGTTGTCTCCCCAAAAAGGATGGTACAGAGAATTTTTTCGTGTTTCAGAAGATAACGAGAGATTGCAGTGGCAACTCAGGGATGTAGAGATGCAGCCCAGCAATACAAGTGCACAGGTGCACAGACCAGGCAACGACAGAAACCGGTGTTTCAAGTGTGGACGGATGGGACATTGGAAAAGAGGATGTCCGTATACCAAAAGGAAGACAAGTTCATAGGGTAAACCAAGATCAAGGGTACCAGTGCTGACCGATACCTCAGACAATGATTAGGCCTTCATTGCGACAAATCCCAAATGACGATTGGCCTCAACAAATTAGACTACTGGACAAACATGAATAACTGTCGATGATTCTTGGGTCTGAAAAGTTTTCGGAGCAAGAATTATTCATTTTTCTTTTGCTTGTAAGCAAATTGATAATTAATTGATCAAATGCCGAAATTGGATCTTTTATGTTGGGCACAAAATTTTAAATTTACAAAGTTTGGAACAATTGCTTTGCAATTTTTTTGGCAAACCAAGAGACAAGTCACATCATGATCAGGTGGGAATTTCGGACTATTGTTCCACACGATTGATAGGTCAGTGGTCGACTGACATACAAATGGGTGGGTAGTCAAATTTGGATAAATTATTGTGGGAACTGAAAGGGTAATGTCAATGTGACGTCATAGGGGTTTTCTAAGAATAAACTTTTTGGTCCATTTGTGTATTAGCGCTTATAAAATTGAAGGACAAATTTTGAGAAATTGAAATAAAGTTGACACCCATCCGGATCTGTAAATAAGGGTTCCAACGCAAACAAATACGCATAATGCATGTGTGTGTGGGTATTTTGTGTGTCAGTGTTTTTGTTTTTGTGTATCAATCTTACAAGATTGTTGACACCGACAGTGTGCCTTGTCTGAAAAATAGATAGTTCCATGGGGATGGGATCGCATATCGAGAGAATTCATAAAATAAAAAAAATAGAAATATAATTTGATTATGAAAATTATCACTTTTGTCAAGGGAGATGGAGAATAAAGATTTGATTTGCTGAGTTATGAGCAGCTATTCATTAATAGTAAAAAATTGGAAGTAATCTTGGGATTCCATTGTGATAGAATTTATATGAGAATCAAAGCTATTTATGGATATGAGCTTCATTAAAAAATGCGGGAGTACAAAATTAGCCAAATTTTGGAGAGGTCTTACACTGAATTCCCAGAGTACTCTGCTCACGGATTTTATATATACTAGGGCATGCCCGTACTATATCTATATCTAAAATTATATCCCCCCCCTCTATTTACATGAAATGGTTTGGTCCAAAGCGAACGGCTTGCGAGTGGTGACAATCCCCCCCCCCCTCTATTTACATGCAATGGTTTGGTCCAAAGCGAACGGCTTCCGGAGTTTGGTAAAGAAATCGCCATCGCGTGCACAAACGCGCAGGAAAGCGAATGAATCGCAAATTCGTTTTTATTAGTTGTAAAACATAGTTTAACGCCAACATAGTTTGCAAACGTGAAATAAATGAATACGCTCTCAAATGTGCCATCCGAGGCAGAGTGTGCCCGCCACGTTCAGCACACGCGATCGTTCGCTGCTCTCTGATTGGTTGAATCGTTTTTTGGACATAGCTCGGTAAGTAATTGTCCGATTAATATGAAACCTTGTAAAGGCACATCCTCGGGTCCCCAGCAATATACCTGGCAAGTTAAAAGTATATCGGACCCGTGGTTGTCGAGAAACAGCGGTCACAGACAAACAAACGTACAGACGTACAGACGTACAGACAGAGATTACTGGAATTATAGATAGATATAAACTTGAATTTTATCAGAATATAAATTGGGCTGTATGTATGGATGTGTATAAGGCATAGATGATATGGGAAAATAGTAAAGGAAATTTTGCTGGTTTGAACTATTGTGAGTTTTGAGTTCTGGAGTTCAAACAAAGTCACTGGTTAACAGATGAGAATGGATAGTAAATAAATTCTTCGATGCTGGGTAAATTAACTACGATATTACTAAGACTTATGAGAGCTATTGCTCTTCCTTACACCAGTGTGAAATTATTGGGAAAAAAAATATATATATATATATATTAGATTCAACATAATGAATCTATAAATGAATGTCAGATGGATAATATCCTCAATTTGTACTAATTATTTGATTGTGGGTAAAGGAATTAATTTATCATAGTGGATTGTTAACAGCAGCCTGAAAATGTCCTGAGAGTGCATCCATGAAATCGGAAATCCCAGATTTGTTTTTACAAACATTTTGGTAGAGGTCTTGTGTGGACGAGCACTTCCTTGGTAGATAAAAAACGGTACTGCATGCTGGCAGCCACTTTGCGGCCAGTTAGGCCAAACAAATTGAGAGGAAATTGTAGTTAAATACGTAAGTTACACATGGCTATTTGTAAAAAGGAAATTTGTTGAGATCGGAAACATTTTTCGAAGGTTTATTAAAGTGTTATAATATGACATGTGGCAAGGCAAACTATTGGATGGGAAAATTAGATCTGGCTATTAAATAAATTTATTGACCCCTTGAAGTTAATTCTTCGAATCATTGTTTCACTGGCATTTTTTGTTCAAATTGGAAATAGTTTGGTAGGGCTTTGGTTAAAACCTTTGGTTGCGGTATCTTGGAACGAAATGATAAACCATAGGAGATTGATAAGAATAGGAAAAAATATGGACCCAAAATAGAAAGTTGGATTCATGCCCCTCATTGCAAACAAGCACATGGGGCTAAGGTGGACGATCCCACAGAAAATGAGGCTGCACCTAGCAGCCCAGCAGAACATTCAGTGGCAGATAAATGATAGTCGTGATTTACAGTCATTTGAATTACATTTTAACACCCCTTGCATTGATAAACATTACATTTTCAACATGTGATATTCCTACTTGGGATAGTGACATTTATTTGCCTACATGACATACAATTACCTGCTGATATTAATACAACATGAGTGAAAAATGTATCACAACTACACTCATGATCAGGGGATTGAGTTCAACCCCGGGAGATAGGGGGATCAGGGTAAGACAAATAATCTGATTTATGTTACATATTAAGGGATTTTCTTTATTTACCTTTTAGGAAGCTTGTTAGTTTGGTATATAATGTTGAATGTCATCGACATATAATTATGTCATAGGTATGAATATATACAAGGAGTAGCAGACTTGTTTGTTGGTTTAGTAGTTATTTTGGCAATTGTTTTAGTGGTGGCTTGCTTGAAAGCCTTAGTGATGGTGTGTCTGAATAAGGCAACCAACAACACGATGATAACGCATGAAGTGACAAATGAGGAAAGAAATGTGGAACCAGAAAAGGAAGACTTTTATGGCGACATAAATACTGAGATTAAAAGATTAAATCAAGTGATGTTGCAAATGAATACAGTAGAATTAAGATAATGGCATAACGACAATGTTACGAGTTGTGTCAATTACAATATCAGTGAACTCATATCACCACGAGTGACACACTGTTAGAAAAAAAAAAAAAAAAAGGGAAAAGAAAAAGTGGAGAGGAATTATGGTAATAATACATTATGCTTAATTTGTTGGTTTGGGAAAATTGTTATTGGGAATTAGATATTCCCGTTTGTGATTGTAATCATATACAATTTATTTTCTTAGAGTAGTGCTAAAATACCTGCATGAGTTAATTTTTGAACTATATTAACCTGAAAGCAATTGTTGATGCTATTCTTAGTTTAGTAGTCAAATACATACCTGATTGAATATTATTTGTGTGACGCATATAAATGAATATAACTTTTTTGTGTTAAGGAAAAACAACAAATTGTTGAATGTGAAACTGTCGGAAGATACACATGATTATGCTGATTTCATGGTAAGATGTACCCTATCTGAGTCAGTGTGTGTGGAAAGCAGATTCAGATGTGACTGAGCATAAGGATAAGACGAGATCACATTTGAAGGGGGTGCTAACGGAATTGGGAAGAAGTTCGAGAAAGAAAATTTGTGGCTAAAAAAATGAAGTTAAACGTGGCATACACCCTCTTTCTCAAAGAATGATGAAGACATTCTCCCGTGTAACTTGGAGATGGATGCTTACCTTCACCAAGGAAATTTATGTGACCATTTGCCTGGATCACACTGCAACATATTGTTGTGGATATGAGAATGTTTTTTTTTTTATTGTTGTGGTAAAATGTTGTTGTAAAAGGTTGTTGTAAAATATCACCCCTCCTCCCTCCGTTTGTGGTTGTATAAAGGTCAAAAGGGCGTTCCCGTAGTTAGTCCATAAAACATACATGCAGGACACGATATATCTTTTTTGACAGTTATATCCTTATTATGTGTATTAGTGTAAGGCTGTGTCTTCCATTAATTGAAATACTCCATTGCACCAGTGAAAGAGATAGATTCCCTTCATTCCCACTCCCAACACTTCCATTCCCCCCTTTCCGTCAATTGCAATTCGAATTGCCAACTGCATGTTGGGCGGTTTTCCCTTCATCCGCCATTGACCACGAGGCAGGTTTGGGGGAAGGAAGGCGGGTCCCCACCTCGTCAGAGAGGGGAGGAGTGATCCAGCCCCACTCGACCAACCCTGAACAAGGGGTTTGGCTTGAGAGGGCGGGGAGAGAACGTTTGGGGGAGGTTCGCAAAGGTTGAGGGGCGGGGCCTATATAACCCACGGCGAGATGCGTTTTTACAGAGGGGAGATGCACTTTGAGTTGAGACAAGGAGGGACGAAACAGAGCTGGGTCATCAGAGCAAGAGCGCGTGAGGAGGAGAGAACCCGTCACGCCAGACCCCCCCACCAGCGCATCGGCTCCACCAAGCAGCTCCGACCCGTGATCCCGCGCACACGACAGGCCCGGGGGCATCAGCGGCCGTCGAGGTCCAGCCCGACGTCCCGTGCGGGATCAAGCTCCAGCCAGCTCCGTGCCGTCCCCCCCACTCCAGCCACACACCTCCTTGCAGCAATCCACTCTGCAATTCCCCGCGTGAGTCAGTGTCTTTGTTTGTTCTGTCCTGGGAATAAGTTAAGTCTGTATAGCTATAAGCTAGTATTTGCACTGTGTCACCTGCGTCTTATGTGTTGTAAATAAGCCTCGATTGCTCCATTTTGCTTGTGTAAATAATAAATCCCATTACTTGTCTGTACGTCTTCTCGTTTTATTCCTTTTTTCCTCTTTGCATTCGTCGCCTTTGTCTTTTCCCTATTGACTAGCTGTGGTGCGACCCGGCCAACGTTTGGGTGGAATCGGGTGAGTCGGGGATCCTGTTAGGTCGCGGTTAAATACCAAACCGCTCGGTAACTAACATCCTAAACCGCGATCTGTAACAATATGAAAGAAAGGCGATCACTTACTCTTGTTCGAAGGCTTGGAACATTCATCACATCAGAAGTTGCAGGACAACGACACCTTACCTGCAACCTCTGTGAAATGCGGGGACATATGTTATTACTTCACCAACTTCCGGGGAGCCAGCATGGAGCTGCAAACCAATGGCTGTGCCTTTTCACAACAGCTGTGCACGATTCTGCGGGCCACTCCTGGTATGGGCCATGGATGAACTGAACACCATGGTCCCAACATCATTGTGGATGCATCCGGCATCCCTGTTCCACATCTTGCTGGCCAATCAACGTCACACCAATACTTGCTGCCCACTCACAATGAGGGAGGAGGCAAGTCGACTACAACTGGGTGAAGGCCTTGTTCAGGAATTACTATGGTTTACAGCAAAAAGTGGCAAGAATGCTACATGGAGAGCAGGGTCAGTCTATGACCCCGCAATGTTACCACAACAGCGAAATCCTACACGAAGTAGTGCAGGTGCTATGAAGACATTAGGAGAAAATGTTTCATACCTGGATTCAAACATAAGTGATCAGCCCTTCCTTTCAAACAAAGTCAACATTTGTGTGGAGGCAAACGTTTTTGCCAGATGGTGCAGATGCTTTACAAAACTTGAAAATGAAGTGAAATTGTTGTATCTTGGTGATGGTGAAGTGTTGTTTTGAAAAGATATTTGTGATGCAAATGCAATAGATTGAACAATATGGAAGGAGTCAATGACCAACGAAATGTTTTGTGATTCTTGCAGGATGACGGTGTATGCCTAAGGGAATTTGATTACCAAAGTTATGGTTTGAATACGTGTATTGATATTTACTTGTAGATATTGATTATTTACTTATACTTATAATGATGTTTACTTGCAGTGATTGATTATTTACTTATACTTGTATTGATGTTTACTTGCAGTGATTGATTGTTTACTTATATTGATGTTTAGATTAATGGTTAATATAAACAAAAACAAAAAGATGAGGGAATTGTGGAAATGTAACGAAGCAGATAGACGATTTCGTAAATGAATGTCAGGAATGTGCACGAACATGGTAATCTCTTGTCCACCTGGTCACAGCCCCAGGCTGGAGCACCCCCCTATTGTTTGGTAAATGGAACTCGCAGCAGGAGGGGAGCGAGCTGGTGCCAGTGAGGCGACCGAGTAACATTGCTGCGGAGAAGGGATTACGATTTCAGCGCACAGAGGATTAACTGAAGTTTGCCCATATAAACAGAAGAGACATCGAGTCAAAGGGCACTCATCCTCAGAAGCCCTGCCCGACGGAATGAACGCGTACCAGGAGTACGGCGCTGCAGCCACGAAAGAGGGACTATGCGGATAGAGTTACCTGGTCCATTGAGTTAAACGGTATTATTTGGTATTGGAATGAAGTGAACTACCAGTTAATAAAATTGTGATCTTTCGTAAACCTGTGACATCATTGGAGTCTTGAGTCTCACACCACTTCCTCGACAATACCACAGATGCTTGGGAGGGGAGGGGGAAGCACAGACAGAGAAGAGGGCGCAAGACCATAAAGGAGGCGGTAGAAAATAGAAACCACCGAAATGTCTGCGATGGTAAAGTGATAAGCCCATTGACTCAGCTTCAGCATCAGAGATTCCAATGATCTTGAAGGCCATGGTTTCCGCAGCATCAAGCTGAGCAAGATGTGAGGCAGGGGGGGGGACCCAGAGGGGAGAGCAGTAATCCAAGCTCCAGATGAAAGCCTTGTAGGTGGACAAGAATTCAGGTGTGCCAAGGAAGGACTTTGTATGATGGAGGATGTCCAGTTCGAGGCTGGCTTTGGAGGCCCAATTTAAATTGTGGTTTGCCCAAAAAGGATCATAGCTGATAGTGAGACCCATGACTTTAAATGACTGACCCTCCTCAAGAAGGTTGTTAAGAAAGTAGATAGGAGCGAACCGCATACCGTGGTTGTGACCCTGTGGTTGTGAACCCTGTGGTTGTGAAGCTGAATATGTGTGAGAGATGGGGAGGACCTCAGGCTCGTGTATTGCTGAACAATGCAAGGCCTTTGAATGCAATTATCCCAACAAGTCTGCCATTGCCAAACATGGTCTCAAGGCAGGGCACACACCCCTGTGGGATAGGGTTAGCATTTTGGGTTCAACCCAGAGAACAGGACCAGAAGACGGATTCTGGAGGCTAAGCACGCAGAAGAAACAGTCACATTCATCATGCAGGAGGTGGTGGACTTGTCGTTAGCGTTTGGACCACTCTTGCACAAACTAACCAGGGACTCCCTGAATTTGATTGGGGATTCCACATAACACATAACCCAGCTTTTCTATCAGGACAATCTTTACCCCCAGGCTTCCCCTCCCTGTCACAGTGCAAACTTATTTATTACATTAATCTTATGCACACGGATAATCCCGAATTGTGTTTGATTTTAATGAAAGTGACCGATTATTCTCTGATCTTATCAGAACATTTGGGTTGCAATCCAATGGGGCTACATGATTGTTTTGTTTGATCCTTAAATGTGTGAATGTTTTTTTTTTTGGATTTGGCAAGGTCAGAATTCTTGGGCGACATGATACACGCGTTGATTGGCTGTCCGGTTTTGCCCACCCCCACTTTTGGGTATATAGGTGGATTTGAGATAATTTTTATCACTCTTGAGAAAGGTTAGTGGATGCATGTGGCTTGTCACATGTCGTTAACCGAAACGTTGAGCTCGTAATTGTTCAATTTCAGGTTAAAGAACTTCCCATGGATTTGGTTTGATTATACTCCCAACTGCAAGTCTACAGTCACATGAAAAAGTAAATACACCCCATGTAAAGTTTTGACTTTTTCAACATATTTCAACATACAGCTATTAGATCTTCATTTCAACAATATTGACAGATAAAGGTGATATAATATAACAAATATCATGAAGCATTTACATTTTGTAGTCTGTTGTATAATTTAAATAAACAAAAATGCTAATTTCTCATGTGGAAAAAGTAAGTACACCCCTACATTTATCACTACTTCAAATACATAAAATTAGAATCAGGTGCACCGGCTCAGGTGCAAATGATTAGAACATCGTTAGAGAGGATCTTGGAGGAACGTGTCTTATTTAAACCTCAGACATTTAGTTTGGTTTGCTCTTTGTTGTTGAAGTGTGCGGCGTCACCATGCCTAGATCAAAAGAGCTCTCTGAGGCCTTCAGAAAGAAGGTTATGGATGCCTACGAGTCTGGGAAGGGATTTAAAAAGATCTCCAAACAAATTTAAATCAATTATTCGACTGTCCGGAAGATCATCTACAAGTGGAGAAGATTCCAAACAACTGCCAACTTGTTCAGGCCAGGCCGCCCCAGCAAGTTCAGCCCGAGAGCAGACCGCAAGATGCTGAAAGAAGTCTCTAAGAACCCCAGAATGTCATCAGGGGACCTACAGGTAGCTCTTGCCACTGTTGATGTCAAAGTCCACGAGTCTACCATTATAAAGAGGCTGCACAAATTTGATCTGCATGGGAGGTGTGCCAGGAGGAAACCTTTGCTGTCCAGAAAGAACATCATAGTAGGAGACCAGCCTGTAGGTCCCGTGACCAAATTCTGGGAACAAAGGTTTGAAAGTGTTTTTGTGTTCCCTGATGAATACCGAACAATTTTGACTTGGGCTGCCCCCTTGAAAATGTCAGGCATTTCCGGGAAGGGTCAACAAAGGTCAAACAGGGGTCAAAATTCAAATATATTCCAATCGTGTCGATATGCATATCAAATTACTCGTCTAGTCATGAGGATTCCAGAAATGTATAGTTTGTTATACCTCCGACCTTAAATGAGGGCGCTATGGTCAAAAACGTCGAAAGGTCAACGCACTTTTGACTGGCGGTCAAATTCACCAACACAGTTAACATTGTCCGATTCTAATGATTTTAGTGTCTAATAATATGTTTTCTGACATGGCAAATTCAAATAAGCAACTTTTAAAAGTAAAGGTGGTTGCCATAACCTTGAAATTTCAAAATGGCTGGCAAAAGGTTAACATAAATTAGCCAAAAACATCAATTTTTTTCCCAAACCCATGGATAAGAAATTATTAAATGTTTGTCACCGAAACGTCACGAACAATTGAAACACTCTATTTTTAAAACAAAATAATGATTTTTAATTATGTGTATCATTTTTCTTTAGAGCACATGTATAATATTGTGTACCATATAAAGTGCATAGGTAAATGATGATGATGGGCTGTGAATATCTGGTAGTCATTTGTTCTGTTTCATGACGTCCACATACTAGTAATTTTTACAAACATTTCTTCTGTGTATTGATGTAAAGTAAATATGATTATGATCCCCATAGGATCAAGACTAACATCTGCTCTGTATTTTTATATTTTAGATCTTCTGGGAACAATGTCAGCACCAAAGTCAACACCAGTACTGAAGCCTCAACCAAACAGAAAAAGAAAACGAGAGGAAATATCTGGACTATGTAATTTGTGTAATGAACAATGCGATGAAGATAAAAGCAACATTTCTCCTGAAGCATGGGAACGCATGAAGGGCAAAGCACAAGATTGGAAAGGGTTGCATAAATTTGGAACTGTTTATGATTCAGTCAATTGGGATGCAGGACCGAATGGTGTCTATTTTCATAAGGCATGCAGGACTGCATTGGCAGCTCAACGTGGACTTCAACAAGCATTAAGAAAAAGAGATCAAGAACAGAAACAACAAACAGTGGACACACAAGAAACGCATGCAAAAGACGAGCAGCAAGCTGGACGATCTTCACGTAGCACAGGTCTCCTTCATGAAAAGAATCTGTGCATTTGGTGTATGAAACCAGAAGACTTGAAAAATTCCAAAACATTATGTATTATCCAACAGTTGAATGCGTGGAACACCTTCAAGTCACATACAATACACTTGGAAGATGACCAGATGAGAGAAAGAATTTTAACTGTCATAGATTCTACCCCTGATCCCTTTGCGTCAGAAATACGCTATCATCGTTCCTGCTGGTTGAAGTATGTGAAGCCTCACTACAAACATTCTGATTCATCTGGTGACCGAATGCACTTACAGAACGTGCGACTTACAGAGGTTAGACAGATGTTTTTTAGGCATGTCCGTACAGTTGTGCTGGAGATGAATGAGCCAAGAACATTACAGGGTCTTCTGGTTGATTATAACCAAATGAGTGCAAACTTTGGTTTTGAAACTGTGATGAAAACCAGCACTATAAAACAAATGCTTCAAAATGAATTCAAAGACAACATTGGATTCCATGATCGTTTCCACAAGAACCAGAGCACAATTGTCTATGATGCATCTGCTGGTGGAAGTTACATTGAAGCAGCCATTTATTCTTGGGGAATAAATGATGAACAGTTACTAAACAATGTTGCAAGGCGTCTGAGAAAGAAGTTTACAGAAGAAGTGGGTTTATCTTGGCCTCTCCGTGTTGATGAGCTTGAAAATATTGAAGAACCCCATGAACTTTTGCGCCAGAAGGATGGAATGCCAGAACTTTTGCGCCAGAAGGATGGTACACAGAAGGATGGAATGGCAGGACTGAAGGACTGGAAGGAGAGAGGAAGGTTCAGCTGGGGCAGATGGTTCGGGCTTGATCCCGCACGGGACGCCGGGCTGGACCTCGACGGCCACCGATGCCACCGATCCTGGTTCCTGTGGGGTAACGGGTCGAAGCTGCCTGGTGGAGCCAACGCTGCCTGGTGGAGTCAAAGCTGCCTGGTGGAGTCAAAGCTGCCTGGTGGAGTCAAAGCTGCCTGGTGGAGTCAAAGCTGCCTGGTGGAGTCAAAGCTGCCTGGTGGAGTCAAAGCTGCGTGGTACTGCTTCTGCTGCATCTCTCTCTCTCTCCCTGTCTGAGCTCACCCCCAAAGGCTTCCGCATGTGCTTTTATTGCCCCTGGGGCGATCAAGCCGCCGGCCTCCAGGTCACGCCCATCGGCGAGCTCGCCTCGGCCCTGATTGGCCGCGAGGGCCCACCGATCCCACCCCCAGAGGAGGCGTTGGCAAGGCCACGCCTTGTTCCCGGCGCTGGGCTGACTCCTCCCACCCCCCGCTCCGAGATGACCTCGTGGCTAATGGAGTCTTGCAGCGAAAAACCACCACCCCACAGCAGCGGCAGAATGCAGCAAACCGCCCAATTGATGAAAGGGGGATGTGCAGGGAATCTACCTTATTCCACTTCGGTGCAATGGAGTGTTAATTAATGAAAGACACAGCCTTAATCTAATACACATAATAAGGAGATAACTACCGAACAAGGAGGAAATCTATGATTGGCTATGTGTGGTGTATGGAATAACTATGGAACGACCTTTGACCTTTATACACAACAAATGGAGGAAGGAGGGTGATACTTTACAACAACAAAAAAAAAAAACACAATTCTCCTGTCCACAACACTGCACCCTCCTCCTCTTAGGCACATCCCGGGCCTATTAACTTTTACCTTTAGTGTGGCACGTAGGTGTAGTTCCCTCTACATTTAACCTGACCCTGAGTGTGACAGTTTTAAAACATAAAGAAATATGTCCCGCTGCTCCATTGCACCCTGCCTAACACACTCACGCCCACAGCTAACCGAATCGCGGAATGGTTTTCAAACTAAACACTTACGGTGGGGGTGCATTATTTACAATGACGCTACTTGTATTTACAAAACAAACCGCACCAAAACACCAAAACACCATCAAGCACCAATCGGTGCACAGTCATCACAGTTCATAATAAAAATAAACCAACGAACCCTGGTGCTGGTCTTCCTCTTCGGCTCCCTCTGCTGGCCATTGGTATTCTTCCAGTTGTTGTCTTTCTTCTTTGCTGGCGGCCTATTTGCAATAATAAAAAGGCACACAATGCGTCAATTTTTTTTTTTTTTATGGCCCACAGGGCCGACTATTGTGTTTCACCTGTGTGGCATCGGTGCCCTGTGACCAAGGTCTGCCAGCAAGATCTCGGGCCATCATGGCCGGTTCCAGCAGAGGGGCCATGCCCCAACCCATGGGGTCCATCAGTGGTGCTCAGCCACAGACATGTGGTCCATAAGTGGTGCATCGATGGAGACAGATGGTTGCGGGAGTTTCGGGCACACAATGGCGGAATCCCGCACGTTCCCCTCGATGCCCAGTGGCGCACAGTCCTCGGGTGGGAGACAAGGGGGGGGGGGGGGAAGAGACAGGTGAGCGAGGGGAAAGGTCACAAGGGTACACATCAACAAGGCAATGCAAGACGAGGTGCGTACGAAGAGCGAAGTGAGAAATCTTGTGCCTACCGTACGTCACCCCCCCCCCCTTACCTACTCTACCCTTGCCCTTACCCCATATGTACAACAATTTGCACATTACAAATCCGTCGCTACCGTCACGTCTTCCCCATATTTCCCCGAAACCAAATTCATCTTCACTCCCACTAATCCAAAATTTGCCATCACCAATTAATCATCAATCCTCAAAAGGAGGGAGAGATGGAACAACAGCACAATGTCACACCTACGTCATGATGCTTCTCACATTCCAACATTTGCACAATAAAAAATAATCAAAACATCCATGGCATGGTGTGGAGTTCTGCCACCTCAGGTGAGTGGATGCAGATGGTGCGAGGAGATTCTTAATCCTTACTACCCTCTAAATGACCTTAGCACACTTTACACTACCCGGGGTCTTTCCCTGCCAAACCATTGGCCAACTTACTCTGTGCGGTTTTAAGAACCAAATTCCCATTGTCCAAACTGTGCTGCTTCATCAATTTGGGGTCTCACTCCCCCGATTTCAACTCCCTGTGCCCTTGCACAATTTCAGGACTGGGTCGTGTGGCTCTCCCAGCAGGTCTACCCACCTGCACACCTCCACCACTGTAGTTGCCTCCGAGCTTACCTGCTCCCTGACCGAACCTATCTACCTGGGGAAGGCCCTCTGGCGCTCTCCCCACTCGGTGCCCGCTGTGGCACTGGGCTAACCGGGTCCGTCCTCCTGATCTTCGGGCCCCATCCACAACAACTCTACCGGCTCCCAGAGCCCACCTGCGGCCTCACCTGGCCGACATCCTCACAGTGGTGGAGTGCCCATTCAACTACACATACTAACAGGCCACACGCCCAACCATTTCCACGTCACTAATGCACCCATCCAAACTCCATTCTTCCACACGCACCACAGATGCCAATATCCAACCACAATTTACCTGTACCCTCTACCGAACTCTTAAACTACCCTTCCCAGGTATTCGTGATGGGGGTCCACTCTTCCCCCATTCACACCTTCGCACCATCCACTCCACTCCATAGTTTCCAACATACTCACTCCACCCCATCCATTCCCTACTCCATATATTCCACACTCCATGTATTCCCTACAACCATTCTCCATTCACCTGTAGTTGCACACCTGTGCAATCACTCCTACTGGTGCTTCCTGCACCCTCCTTCCTCCCTGGACCATTTGGTCAGCACAACACACAATTACCACTACTCAGTCATACACTGCTCCATACACCTCCATGCTCAACACAACTCACAATCACCTCCCGAGCATTGCCTAGCAATTCCTCATATCACCAAGCCCGAGAGGCACGCATCGGCTGCACCACGGACGCACCCATCGGCTGCACCATGGACGCACCCACGGGCTGCACCACGGACACAGGCACCGGCGGCACCACGGACACGCGCACCGGCGGCACCACGGACACGCGCACCGGCGGCACCACGGACACACCCACCGGTTGCACCACGGACACACGCACCGGTGGCACCATGGACACACCCATCGGCTGCACCATGGACACGCGCACCGGCGGCACCACGGACACACCCACCGGCTGCACCACGGACACGCGCACCGGCGGCACCATGGACACACCCATCGGCTGTACCACGGACACGTGCACCAGCGGCACCATGGACACACCCACCGGCTGAACCACGGACACACGCACCGGCGGCACCATGGACAAACCCATCGGCTGCACCATGGACACGCACACCGGCGGCTCCACGGACACACCCACCGTCTGCACCACGGACACATGCACCGGCGGCACCATGGACACACCCATCGGCTGCACCACACGGCCGTTCAGAGCGCGGCCCGGCGTGGATCCCGCACGGCGGTTCTTTCGAAACCGCCGCGGTTACGATCCCCGCTGGTTCCAGCGGCGCACGAAGCCCGGCACGAACCACGGGCCCGCTTCGGCTACAGGTCGATCGAACCGCTATCCCGGTTACCGTCGATGCTCCACTTGCATGCTGACACCCCGCAGCCCGTTCCTTGCTCACACATCCAGCTGTCTCCATGCTCTTTGTCATTGCACCTTCTCTGACACACCCTCCAGGTTCACTCATAGACTTCGTCACCTCGTCCAACCTCGTCAGTCCCTCACGTACCATCTGACATTCCCTCTTTGTTGCTATGAGTTCATTTTTTAGTTCTTTTTGTGTCGCTTTCAACCCTCCTAGTACCGCAGTGTTCTTTTCCACTTGCTCCACTAGTTCCTTTTGTCCCACCATCAGCTGCTCTACTCCCCGAGTCAGGTCACCTGATCTATGCCCCCCTGTAACCTAGCCGTATTATTCCACACCTTTCTCCATACACTCCTTTCCTCGCTTTACCTCCTTGCGTACCCCCGAGACATCCTCGCCCACACCTCGTCTTATCTCCTCCCCCATTTCTCCCATCTCTTTAGTAGATGCCGCCCTCATCTGTTCCAATTCATCCCTCTGAGCATCCAGTTTACCTTCCAACCCGATTTTCACCTCCTCTATCTGGTTCCCCATCCGTTTCATTTCCCGGGCGGATTGCTCCCCTCTTTCCCGCAATTTGTCTTCCATCCTGGCTTCTAGCCCCGTTAACCCATTATTCACCCCTTTTATCCCGTTGTCTAACCCCTCAAATTTATTGTCTAAACCCTCAATTTTTTTGTCTAAACCCTCAAAGTTTTTGTCTAACTTCCCAATTTGGACGCTGGTACCCCGCGCTTCGTCCCTCATTGCCCCCATACTGTTTTCCAAATGCTCACTATCAGCCCTCATTCCCACAAGTTGGTTTTCCAATCCTACATTCCCCATTTGGATGATTGCCTGTATTTGCGCCATGAGGCCCTGCATGTCAAAGCCCGCTGGTAGCGCGGGCTCGGCTACCGCACCCACGTGCGAGGCGCCGCCATTTTGTGCACCTGATACCTCCTCAACCACCTCACCATTTCTCTCCTCCTCCATTTCTTCCCCCTGGTCCTGGGTTACCCCTAACCCCTCTTCTATTTCCCCCACCGGCATCCCGTCGCCTTGACAATCCATGGCACGATTTTTTAATTTAGGATTTTATAAAACACAATTTTTGGGCCACTCGTAATTTGAGCATGCTAAGCGCTTCAGGTCCGAATCTCTCTCCTGACAGCAAATGTTGTGGAACCCAACGTCGGCCTCTGTTCCCCTTATCGAGGGGAGATTAGTCCCCTCGTTTATGACTAACCGACGTGGTCCCTGACGCTGCACAGCGACCTCCAGAAAGGCCGGTGGCACAGCCCCGTTAGTACCGTGGACAGATGTTAATTGCCGAGCAGTTTTAGCAACCGCGGCACGAACTATTAACAATGACGACCCGATTCCTGAACGTTGGCCAAATCGTGCCACAGGTATTCAATGGGGAAAAGACAAAGACGACGGATGTGAAGAAGAAGAAGACAAAAGGTAGGAAATACGAATATGATTTATTACTACTATTTACAACCAAAAGAAACCAAGGAAGAAGGAAGGATAATAAAATAAAGACAGAAAGAATGGAAGGAGACACAGTGCAATTATTAACTTATCTATAAACAGTCTTACTTAAACCCCAGGACAAGACACACAGAACAAACTCACGTACACAGAAGGATGGAATGGCAGGACTGAAGGACTGGAAGGAGAGAGGAAGGTTCAGCTGGGGCAGATGGTTCGGGCTTGATCCCGCACGGGACGCCGGACTGGACCTCGACAGCCACCAATGCCACCGATCCTGGTTCCCGCGGGGTAACGGGTCGAAGATGCCGGGTGGAGCCAACGCTGCCTGGTGGAGTCAAAGCTGCCTGGTGGAGTCAAAGCTGCCTGGTGGAGTCAAAGCTGCCTGGTGGAGTCAAAGCTGCCTGGTGGAGTCAAAGCTGCCTGGTGGAGTCAAAGCTGCGTGGTACTGCTTCTGCCGCGTCTCTCTCTCTCCCTGTCTGAGCTCACCCCCAAAGGCTTCCACGCGTGCTTTTATTGCCCCTGGGGCGATCAAGCCGCCGGCCTCCAGGACACGCCCATCGGCGAGCTCGCCTCGGCCCTGATTGGCCGCGAGGGCCCACCGATCCCGCCCCCAGAGGAGGCGTTGGCAAGGCCACGCCTTGTTCCCGGCGCTGGGCTGACTCCTCCCACCTGCCGCTCCGAGATGACCTCGTGGCTAATGGAGTCTTGCAGCGAAAAACCACCACCCCACAGCAGCGGCAGAATGCAGCAAACCGCCCAGTGCAGTTGGCAATTGACGAAAGGGGGGATGTGCAGGGAATCTACCTTATTCCACTTCGGTGCAATGGAGTGTTAATTAAAGGAAGACACAGCCTTAATCTAATACACATAATAAGGAGATAACTACCGAATAAGGAGATAACTACCGAACAAGGAGGAAATCTATGATTGGCTACGTGTGGTATATCGAATAACTACGGAACGACCTTTGACCTTTATACACAACAAATGGAGGAAGGAGGGTGATACTTTACAACAACAATAAAAAAAACACAATTCTCATATCCACTGTTCGTTCTGTCTATATTGTCCTGGGTATAAGTAAGCTGTATAAGTAAGAATTGCACTGTGTCTTCTTCTTCTTCTGTAAATTACTTTCGTTTCTTTCCTTCTCCTTGGTTTCTTTGGTTGTGGAAATAGTTGTAATAAATATCTGTTCCTCCATTCTTTGATTTCCTTCTTTCTTCATGCTCGTCCGATCGTCTTTGTGATTTTCCCCATTGAGTACCTGTGGTGTGATTTCGGCCAACGCATATGAATCGGGTTTAGTGTTTGCTAATGGTTCGAACCGCGGGTTGCTAAAACCGCTCGGCAAATAACATCTTGCCCGTGGTTTCGAGCGGAGTTACCCACCTGCCTTGTGGAGGGATTGCCAGAGGTGTACGGGAATCCCTTGACCAATCACTTCGGGCAATCCCGCCCCACAGGAGAGCGGGGTAGCCTCAGGATCGGAGACGGCCAGTGCAAATAGAATGGGGATTAACCTTCCCCCCCCCCCCCCCCCCCCCCCGCTAAGGGGAGCACCGTACTCCGTTTCCGTAACAATATTATATTTAATACATTTTCATTATCAACTCCTATCCAAATTCCATTATATGATAATATTAGATGTACTGGAAAGTGATGTTTTTCCTCCGCCACCAAAGGTAGGCAGAGGTTATGTTTTCACTCCTGTCTGTCTGTGAACAAGATATTACAACAAAAAGTTGTGGATGGATTCGGACGAAATTTGGTGGAAAGGTTAGTTATGCGACAAGGACGAAATGATGAGATTTTGGTGAAGATGCGGATTCAGATCCGGCTATTGGAATTATTTAAAGTGATTCTTCACCATTGAGAGATATGACGAAAAGCGATTATATAACATAGTTAAAAAAAGTTATGGACGAGTCATCACTAAACTTGGTGGGCGAGTTGGTTAGGTGACAAGAAAAAGCCAATTCGATTTTGGTTCAGGTCCAAATCCAGATCCGGCCTCTCAGTGGAATACAAAACATAAACTGTTCAGACTGGCGGAGGGTATGCGCTCTACCGAGTGACGTTCTACTTTATTTTACCTTCCCAACTCTGGAGATTTCCCCCACAGAGTAACCAGGTGCAACTGTGAAAGCCTTCACATCAATCCCACTGGTTAATTATTTTCGTTGTATTCAATAAAGTTACACTTTGGGCACATTATTCATCTTTTCTTCACTAAATATAATTGTTGGAACAGCAGACAAAGTTAAGTTGAATGATTTGGCAATATGGAGAAGGAGGAAGGACAACCCTGCTCAAAACAGTTTTAAGATATCCACTGAGTTATAAGAATCGTTAACGCTAAAATTTTCAGATTTCACTCCAAATTCTGATACTTAACGAATCCAATTCTCAAATCCAAATCCAGATTTTGATTATATGCTGTAATTAGTCCGTGAGAGTAGATGGTGTTTCCAAGGCAAGGCATGTTTCAATAGGCGGAAACGAAATGGCAGCTTAAGAACCCAGTGATGTCAGAGAGGGCTGACCAAGATGTCGGACTGCCATTTTGGTAAGACTTATTTTGGTATTTTGTTTTAAATGCCCACTAAAATCGTCATCAAAAGGGGTGTTTTAACACACCCAAACATCCAGTTTTCTTTCACACTCCCTTGGAGTTCGAGAGGTATGCATGCAAAGTTTGGGGCCACTAGGTTTCATGGTTTTGAAGTTATGGAGGACACACACACCCGTTTGTTATTATAGATATATGGATACGATTTCAGGCAATGCCTTTTCCAGTGGAGATCAGTGTAACACCTGTGTTAGTTAAGCAACGGCGCCCTCTGGTGGGGAATACTGCATTTCAAAGATGATTGAAGGCCATTTCCAGTAAGAAATTAGGGAATCGTAAGGAAGATGCAAGGCAATGTTGACTTTCATGGGAAATTATTATTAACTGCAACAACATTTTCAGGCACCAATCTCCAGTGGCAAATGTAGGAATTGCAGCAGATGTCAACCTATGGTGATAATATGGCAGAAAGGTTGTTTGTCAAGGAAAGAAAGTTGATTAATTTCAGGACAGAGAGAGTATTTCTATAACGATAGCTGCAGGCTAAATAAGTTTGCAGTTGGAATTTTGGCTCGATTTTTTTGGCTAGAGAAGGGTAAATTAGCTTGGGAAAGGCTAACTGAACATGATTAGCCATGACAGTCAGAAAAGAAAGAAAAGAAAAATCAACACAGGAAGTGAAAAGTTTAAAAATATTCAATACCAACACCAATAATTTAAATAATGTGGGGCTTGAAGCTAAAGTAAATAGCGAGGATATTATGGATTTGCAGTAAACGAGACAGTTTAATGAGCTAAATTGGAGGACAGGACGAGAAGGTGACCAAGATGTGTAGGTGTGACAGAAAAGAGAAAATAGGAGGTGTAGCAATCTTGGTAAAACAATATTGTGTCAAGAGAAAGGGTTGATATCAAGAAAACAAGCGTTACGTCTCGGTCCCCCGTCGGTGAAGTGATGTGAGTTGACAAAGAGGAAGACGTAAGGCGGCCATCTTGGATTTTAACGTGGCGACCCAATTTTCAATAGCGTTCTTCCTTGTGCCTAGATACACCCACACACCAGATTAGAAGTTGGTACTTCGCTTATTTTTCAAGATATTTCGCTAACAAGGTTCAGACATATATATGGTGACGGCCATCTTGGATTTTGACGTGGCGACCCAATTTTCAATAGCGTTCTTCCTTATGCCGAGATACACCCACACGCCCGATTAGAAGTTAGTAGTTCATTTATTTTTCAAGATATTCCGCTCACAAGGTTCACCGCATGCACGGACGCAAGGGAAAACCATAGTCCCCCTTTGGCTCCGCGGTGCGACGGGGGACAATAACGAACGTGGAGGATTCTGTGTGGATAGAAATCGGGGATTGTAAGATGGGTTAGATACTTGTACTATGCTTTGATTGGGCTCCTGGTGTGAGGAAAGAGCAGGAAACAAGGGTTCATGAAGAACATGTGGTGAGGGAAGAGTATTGCTCATGGAAGATTTCAATTTGCCAGGGATAGATTGGGTCCATGAACAGGGAAAGGGCAGAACAGAAGAGAGATCTAATCCAGGATTGCTTTTTAAACCAGCTCGTCGATAACTCACGAGGTGGAGTGGCAGTGTTGGGCCTCTTTTTAAGTAATGATCCCAAAATGGTGGGGGCGGTGGAGCATTTAAGGATAAGTGACCACAACAATGTGTACAAGGATTCTGTGAAGAGTTAGAGTTAAAGTAAAACAGAGTAAGGCTATTAGAATTCAGGAAGGGAAACTTTGAGGGTACGAGGAGAGATACAAGTGCTATCGATTGGGACAAACTAACAGGACAATTAGCATCAACATTCCAGGAGAATGTATCCATGAGGTGAAGAGTTCCAAGCAAAGAGGAAGTAAAGCAACAGCTCCGAAAGATACCAGAATATAAAGCTTCGGAGACGGATAATATGTGTCCGAGACTTTTGAGGGAGGTGTCAGAGCAGAAAAGTGAGATGTTAACCGATATCTTTTACAGCTCATTGAAATCAGGACAAATACCAGAGGATTGGAGAATAACAAATGTTACACCTTATTTAAGGGGTTGAGATGGGAATTGGACAACTATAGACCTGTTAAACTTCATTTGTGTGGAATATGTTAGAAGTTAATCGAGGATCACATGAGGAAGCTTATAGACAAGTTTAAACCAATAATGAAATGCAGTCACAGCAAGCTACAAATTTTGAGTTTTACAAAGCAGTTTCTAATTGGGTCGAGGAGGGAAGCACAGTGGATGTATGAAAGGTAGACTTTCAAAAGGCATTTTCTTGCAGAAGGCCGTTACCTAAGGTTAGGGCTTGCGTAGTAGCTGGTAGAGTAGCTAACTGGATTCGTGATCGGAAGCAAAGACTGGCTGTGAATGGACGTCGCGATGAGGTTGTGAGGAATGCAGTACCCAAGGATCTATACTCCGACCATTATCATTTACTAGGGCATGCCCGTACGTGGGTGCCCGTTCCTTGCCAAAAAAAAAAAAAAACGCTACCCGTACGCTCTACCCCGCCCGTACGCCCGTACGCCCGTAAACAAAAAAAACAACGCTCTTCGCTTCCGCCCTTCGCTCTGACTGAATTGGGAGAAATAATGCGCATAAGAAATCGAGAAATTATTATTTTCTCCGGAAGAAATCGAATTACGAACCGTAATGGCGCACGCGCTCGGCTCGGCTCGCACTCACATCGGCCACGCCTACGCAACAACGCGTTCTGTGATTGGCTGCCGGAAGTGAAGTCTTCACTGTCCGGAAGGTCGCAAATCGCAGTTACGATGAATCGCAAATTAGTTTTAATTAGTTTTAAAACATAGTTTAACGCCAACATAGTTTGCCAACGTGAAATAAATGAATACGCTCTCAAATGTGCCGTCCGAGGCAGAGTCTGTTCGCCACGTTCGGCACACGTGATAGCTCGCTGCTCTCTGATTGGTTGAGTAGTTTTTTGGACATAGCTCGGTAACTACTTCTCCGATTAATATGAAACCTTGAAAAGGCACATCCTCGGGTCCCCAGCAATATACCTGGCAAGTTTAAAGTATATCGGACCCGTGGTTGTCGAGAAACAGCGGTCACAGACATACAGACATACATACATACATACATACATACATACATACATACATACACACAGAGATTACTGGAATTATAGATAGATAATTTACATCAATCATTTCGGTTGTGGGGTTTAAGAGTTGGCTTTGTAAATTTGCACATGACAAAGTTTGGAGGCAATGCATAACAGAAGGGAGGTGCAGGTGATCAGACCCAGGAAAGTCGAGATACTTTCATAGATTGGACAAAATATTGGTAGATGCGGTTTAAAATAAAGAAATGCAAGGTGCTGGTGATTGCGAAGAATAATAACTATAGGGAGGGACTACATATTGCATCGGGAAATCATGGAGCATCACATAGGAGAAGAATCTTTGGGAGACATAGCTGAGAGTGAGACCCAAGAGTTTGAGTGACTGAACCTCTGAAATGGTTGTTGAGAAAGTATATGGGAAGGTTTACGGTATCATCCTTTCGGAGAGATTGTGTGTGTGGAGATTTCTCAGGATTGAAAGACATGTTCAAATGTTTGATGAGTTTGTGATTTTGTCAAGGTCTGAGGAGAGGCAAGAGGCTGCTGCCTGTCTGGTTGAAGGATGGGGGATGTCACAGCAGAGAGTGCAGTCATCAGCAAAGAGATAGAGGCTTTTCCAGAGAGTCGGTGAGATCATTTATGAATATTAGGAATAGGATAAGGCCGCGAACACTGCCTTGGGGTACTCCAGCCTTGACTAAGAGAAGAAAGGATCATGTTAAGAGCCACACACTGGTTACAATTTCAAACCATCCTGAATCATAAACCATAGGGCAACCAGTTCAAATGTGTGCACCTCACTTTGAAAAACTGGTATATTCGTGCCGATGCGGAGTAATTTTTGACTTTCAAAATGAATTAACAAACATATGGAACATTACAATTTATTACATTACAATATTGGGATACAAAACGTTCCTCTTCTCCAATGGCTTGATCTCCGATCATCAATTTGGATTCAGACCAGGTCATTCTACTCTTAATGCCAAACAGGAAATTAGAGCTGTCTCCCTCGACATATCACGTGCCTTCGATACGGTCTGGCACCCCGCTCTGCTGACCAAACTCTCCTCCTATGGTATCTGTCGTGAAAATCAAGCACAGACACGACTTGTCCCTTGGGTAGGTTTAATATCATTTAGATCTGTGGTAACATCCTGTAAAATACATTCATGCAATAGACATTAGAATCAGAGTATTACATGGGCAATGTCCGATATCAATAGGTAAAACAAAACAAGCAGCAGCATATAGGGGCGTACATACCATTCAAACTACAGGACTATGTCACAGTAAGTGCCGCTAGAGTGTCCTTGCGCCGCGGTTGTCCCGGGTCTTATAGACGCCCCTTTTAGTGGGATAAGCGAGCACTCCCTGGGTTCACCTTCGGTATAATTTCACTACAGTATCCATGGAAATCTCCACGCTTGGCTTGCGGACTTCCTCTCTGGTCATAGTGAACGTGTGGCCCTGAATGGATTTCTCTCATCTCCCCTTCCTGTTCTGGCTGGAGTTCCCCAAGGTAGTGTTCTGGGCCCTGTGCTATTTCTGGTGTTCATCAATGATCTCTCCAACTCTCTGGAAAATCCTCTCTATCTCTTTGCTGATGACTCCACTCTCTGCCGCTCCATTCCTCATCCCTCAGATCGGCAGCCTGCAGCCTCCTCACTCTCTGCAGACCTGGACAAAATCACAGACTGGTCAAACAAGTGCAACATGTCTTTCAATCCTGACAGATCTCACACCCTCACTATGTCTCTCCGAAAAGACCGACTGAAAAATCCTCCCATCTACTTTCTCAACAATCCTCTCGAAGAAGTTCTGTCGCTCAATCTTTTGGGTCTCACTGTCTGCCATGATCTTTCTTGGGAAAACAACATTGCCAAGCTGGCCTCCAAAGCCAGTCGCCGACTTGGCATCCTCCGTCGTGCGAAGTCCTTCCTTGGCGCACCTGAGCTCATCACCACATACAAGGCTTTCATCCGCAGCTCAATGGAATACTGTTCCCCCCTATGGGCCGGTGCTCCTGCCTCACACCGAGCTCGGCTTCACGCTGTTGAAGCCAAAGCTTTCAGAATCATTGGAATCTCCTGCGATGAAGCTAACTCCGAGAGCCTTTCACTCTCACTCACTCACCACAGGCAGGTTGGTGGTCTTTCTGTCTTCTACCGACTCCTCTCCGGCCTTGCTCCCCCAGCTCTCTCTGTGCTCTGTCCCCCAAATATTCCTACAGGTCGCACAAGATCTGCCAGCAACCCTCTTATGGTTAAACTGCCAAAATCTGGGCTCTCTGCTCACCTTCACTCTTTCATTCCTCTTTTCTCCGCTTCTGGAACAAACTCCCCCACTCCCTTCAATCCCACTCCTCCCTCCAGGTATTTAAAACAGCTGTTCACCACCATCTCATATCTTCCCCCATCCAAAACCTTGATCTTTTCTACCCCCACTAATTCACCCCAGATACACTTTTTCGAAATTCCAACTTCTTTCCTGGAAGTCCTTGCAGTGTCCATATGTTTTATATCTCTCCCACCTCCCCCCAAGCCCTCTCCCTCCCACAGTTCTCTCGATGTCCCTGCTCTCAAATGTTGTGTTTGTGTCCTTCCCCCTCTCTCCCCATCTTGTCTACCGCTCCCCTTATTTTGTGTTTTATGTGTCGGTTTGACTTTTTCTGTGATTAATGTTAGCTCTTTCACGAGCCTCGATCTTGTATACAAAAAAAAGAAAGAAAAAAGCCTTAGTTTATTGCCTCGCCACCTAAGGTGGACGGAAGTTATGTTTTCACACCTGTCTGTCTGTTAGCAAGATATCTCAAAAGTTGTGGATGTATTCGGATGAAATTTGGTGGACGGTTTGGGTGTGCGACAAAGGCAAATTGATTTGATTTTGGTGAAGATATAGATACTAGAATTTTTAAAGTGATTCTTCACCGTTTTGAGATGGGGACCAAAACGGTGTATAACATGATATTTCAAAATGTTGTGGACCAGTTATGACAAAACTTGGGGGATGAGTTGGTAAGGTGAAAAGAACAAGCCGATTAGATTTTGGTTCAGGTCCAGATCTCGTTCCGGCCTGTCATTGGGATACAAAACGTAAACTGTTCAGCCTGGTTTCTATTTGTGTTAATATTCTAATTATTTTTCAAACTTACATTGCAGTGTATACAGAGAAGTATTCCAAATATATTTCAGGTTATTCCTTCAGTTTTTGGTCTGCTGAGAGCAATGAATGGATATAAAAAGCTATTGTTAATTTGCCTTCGTATTTTGTATCACAGTTAAGATACCGAATAAATTTAGGCATTTAAGAAATTATTTATTAACTATTAGTCTATGAGTCGTTAAATACATTATTCGCCACGAGCAGAGTACCCACACTATGGGCGATCTTGTTCTAAGTATGCAATACATTCTTCTGACGCATACATTTATTTGGGTGCTGTATAGGTAACAGGCTCCCGCTCCCCAAAAAATAAAAACAACAACAACCTGGGTTATGTCCATGAAGCAAAAAATACCTAATGCTTGTAATTTAAAACACCTCACTGTCCTGCAAAACGTGGGGACAGGAATACTAGACTGTAAAGGGTAGGGACTTGTTATACCTGCTCCCATCTAGAGGTGGCGCTACATGATACACATTTACATAGAGGACTTGCGACCCCGTCCCTCCTCACCCCAAGACCACTGGCAAAGATACCGGCAAAGATAAAACACCCCTCATGTTGATAAACTGGGGCCATGCTGATGCTATGTCGCAGGTCTGGATGCAATTGGCCCGGAACTGTAGAAGGAGTAGCAAGACAAACAAACAAACAAACACACAAACACTGGTCCATGAATTATATATAGTAAGGATACAAGGATCACATTTACATTATACAAGTCACCATATTGTCATTATCGTCACCAGAGGAGAGGGTATTATTGCATAGTGTGCCACTCCTGCAAGCAAAATTGGTGAGCAACGTGACCGACAGAATTGTTGTTGTCCAATCGAGAGTTCATTTCATCCAAACATAAATGTTCACACAATGCCGACGGCCTGCTGGAACAGTAAGGGGGGTTTAATTATTTCTTGCAAAAACTACAACTTTGCAATCAATCACTTACGGAAGCGAATAAAATCTCAAACATGCACCACACCTCCATGGTAAATAAAGATTGGCAGGATTTCTAATTTCCGACAAACACAATGACATTATTTATAAAATAAAAGGGTTGTTCACCAAAAAGGAAAGACATGCCAATGAAAACTTTATTTTGTTCGCTTCATTTGGAACCACAAATACAGTGCAGGAAGATAATAATTTAAACTTCATCAAAAAGGATGCTTACACCACCAGTGATGAAACAATGTTCATTCCATTATAACAAATAAACAAAGTCAACCCGTTAGGGTAGAAGCAAAGAATCGCATTGGAGCAGAATCCGGTCACCCTCAGAGAGCCAATGTAAAACTGAATGCAAATGTGAAATTACTCAACATCTACATTACAAATCACGATGATACAAATTACTGAAGACTATCTCCAGCCGTTAAAATTTTAACAGCCATAGCACTCCACGGATCAATAAGAAACTCGAATTGAGCAATACATTTAGCTTCTGAACAGGTGTTTTGCTTACAGAGCTAACCCAGCAGCTCACCTGACAAAACAAAAACTACAAGAATAATTATTTCTCCAAACTCTGATGGATAATGTTCCCTAAATAAACAACAGAGGCTCTGATACTATCTGTACTCCATAGGTTTTTAGCCATTCCCCAGACAAATGTGCACACAAATACTGCTTTTTACACCGTGTGCAACGAGTCAAAATGACACTGTGGCACACTCAATTTCGTGTGCACTTTACGAATACGGTGACATCAGTGGAGCAGAACACGAGCCATTTCCCATGTGCTGCGACAAATACGTGGTGGTTTATATTCAACCTACACTTTGGTTTGCTAAAGGATAGAAAATAATGATTCTTGAAGGAACTCGTCTTTGGTGCATTGGTAACGAACAACCATAAACACGAGATGGCTTTTCCTGCAAATGCAAAAAAAAAAAAAAATCTAAATGGAGGAAAGCGAGATAACAAGGAGGTCGGAACAGTGAATGATGATATTTCTGGTCAACAAAAAGTGTCGAGCTCATTGAAATTTACAGCGAAGTCCAGTGACGATTGACTCAAGGTTATAAACACAAGTACAATTTTTAAAAAACGCTCAAGTTCAGACAAACAAAACAGTCATCTTCTTTGAAATTGATGTGCACACAAAAAAAAAAAATTGTACGATAAATGAATTGCCATTAAAAAAGTCCACTATATAGATATTTTGGGACAAACTTACCATGTATACTGCATATTTACGATAAATAACCATTTCCTTCAGTATTTTGCATATTCCAGCAATGTTTTGGGGACAAGTATCCTTTTACAATAGGTTTTTCTTCCACGAGCTTGTGGAGAATTTCATTGCAGACGCATTGCCATTCTGTCAGCTGCCTTTGTTAGATAACGGTAAAGATTGAGCAAGACGGGCAAGAGAAAAAGAGATGTATGTGCAGATTAACAAGTTGCTGCCGGAGAACGAGTGTTATTCGCTTCCAACACCTTTTGGGAACGATGAATAAAAATGGACTTCGTTACAAGCTGGGGATGTTGCTGAACAAGTAACGATATTCCTCAATCTGCTGAATATATTGCAGATTGTTTGGAGTAACAATGTAATCAGCATTACTTCATCGAAATAGAACACTTTCTTTCTGGCATCCCGGAGGAGCTGACAATAGTACCGCAGATTAGATGGCGATTATGAACAAAACCGTTGAAAGAACCGTTTAATCTTGATATCAAGCAATTTCATTATCCTTACGAGATGTATGGATAAATCACAGCCAAGTTCATATTCATAAAACATACCACTAGAGATGTTGAAACTTAAAGGACGAATATTAAATAACTTTATAAATAATCGATAGAGAAAGCTTAATTCTTTGTAAAAATGTAAAGTGCTGGATCTACTTCGCCAAAGCATAAAAAGAAAAGAAAAAAAAAGAAAAGTATACACTAATTAAAGCAGGCCTTGAAATATCTCCTTCTTTCACTTAAAGTCCACTGCAATCTCCCAGATAACTTATTTTATCAAACCCTTCACATTCTCGTTCCAAGAACAAGCAAAACTTTCACTCTGTAACCAAAACGCTACAAGTAAGTGACCTGGTCCTTCTTCAACCAACGAGCAATATTAATGGACCAAAACATTACACGACAACACAAGCTAATCAGTATAAACAGCAACACGGTAAAAAAGGGGAAAGTCAACAAAAAGACAACAAATGAAGACACACAAAACAGTCTGCTAATAGTAAACTTCCTATTATCAGATATAAAAGTTTTAACTCGATACCCAACGATTTGTTTTCGCTTTTATTTGTTTTTGTTTTTTTACTTACCATTCTGCTCTTTTGAGTCTGTTTTACAGCGAGTTTAATTTGTATTTCAAAAAAGCCCTAATGTCAAGATTTCTTTGTGGAACCAATACTCTAATGGAATGGAATAATCTTCCATAAAAAAATTAAGAGGCATCACTGCCACAAATGTTTTCCTGCCACACCAGGACCGATGATAAACTTTAAACACTTAAACAGAGCAGCTGTAGGCCGACGTATCGGTTCTCCGCAGCCATACATCTGGAACACCACTGTCACTGTTTCGAAGCACAATGGGATCAAGGGAGAGGTTCACAACACCCTCTCGGCATGCCATTGCTGCCGCTACGCTGCCAGCATGCAATGGCAGCCTCAGTGAGCTGCGCATGCTATTGAGGCTCCCAGGACCTGCAGAAACTGCTAAAAAGTGACTTAGTAAAGCATTTTCTTCTTTGTCGTTCGAGGAAGAAGGTATTGGTTCCTTGCATTTTTGCGCATGGCAAACATCGTCATCTTGATGGAGAGCATTAGAATGATCACAATTGTCAGCATTTCCTTGTTCTCCAAGATGAGAATCTCCATTGGGCATCGGTTGTGTACCAAGCAGCTCATGGCAACCAATGCACCGTGGTGCTAAATCTCCCCTATCGCTCTCATCACCACCAGCTTCAGCTGGCAAGGTTTACAGCTTATGTTCCTCTAATGATGGGAGCAGATGCGGTTTCTGCCCAGAACAAGCATTAACCAATGATGTGCACCAAGGGCGAGAATGGCAGGGCAAAATATGGGAAGAGGAGGGAATTGGAACACATGAACATTGAGAAGAATGCATGCAAGAAGCAGAAGAGGTAGATGGAATAAGGATGCCATCGGAAGCTTGAACTTCCCCAAGTGGGCCCATACAGCAGCAGAGGCTCTGGAAAAAGAAGGTGGCGTAAGCCCAGCTGACAGCCATCACAAGCATCAGGAAGGTGCCAAGCTGGGTGTAGGCCAACACTGTTGATGGCATCATTGTAGCACCAGCCAGGAATGTTGTTAGGGCAGCCATACTAACAGCTGATCCCATACGGTCCAGCGAGAAGGTGACACGTTCCCGGCGGCCACCAGCTGGAGCCAGCCGGTAAGCAATACCATAGTGCAATGCAAAGTCCACACTGAGCCCAACAGCAACTGATACAGTCACCGACTCAAGTACATTGAGTTCCCACCCAAGAGTGGCAAGTATACCTGTCGTCACAGCAATGGCACTACCAATGGAAAGCAGAGCATGCAGGCTTATAAGAGGGCTGTGAGTTGTGGCAAGCATGACAGCAAATGCCAGGCCAGCAGCAAGACCGAGAGAAATCAGGCAACCAGCCCACAGACTCGCTTGCAGGTCATAGTACTCTAGACTGGTAACAAACCAGGCTTGGCACAGGCCCTGTGGAGCAGAGGTTAGCTCAGATGTGAGCCAATTATTGAGATGTCGGTAGAACTGAGCCATGGGCCCATAGGCAAGTGTAAAAGGCTGTGTTGTTAGGAACTCCACAAGCACAGCTTGTAACGTATCATTAATATCAAAACGAGGGCCAGGTGAACGGCTGTCAAGAGGCACACGGTAACGATGCTCCAATTGCAGGACAGCACGTTTGAGACAATGTTCAAACACAACTCGTTGATAAGGGAATACCTGCCCACTGCAGCAAGGCTCCAAAGTCATACTTCCATCACCTTCTTGGCAGTTATTATTTTCTGTAGCCTCTGCTTCAGTTTCCATCCAGCGTTTGAAAGCCTCCATGAAGCATCCAGAGAAACCTTTGTCACCATCACGTGGAAGGTAAAAATTTTGCTTGCGTAAACGCTCACAGAATCCAAGCAACCATTGTTGCGCCTCAGGGCTACTAGCATCAAATTCCAAATCCAACGTGAGCGCTCCCCGGTCTCGCGGGTTAAGAGGATCCCCCAAATCAATAGGCAGGATGCCCCAAACAAGTGTTACTGGCAATGCTAGGTCTCCACTTGGTCCACTGCGACTGCCATGCCCGACTCGACCTGACCTCTCAAAGGCAAACAGTTGTCGAAGTTCAGTGTCATAACGTTCAAAAGGATGCGAAGGATGGAAAACACGAAATTCAGTGAGCTCGAGCGATGGTAGACGTATACCTGGATCAATGAACACAGCATATGCACCAGCAATTGCAAGTGCGAAGAAAAGGCAAAGCCATATGTGGCGAAGGGCAAAAACAGCTTGTGGGAGGAGGCGACGGAAGAGACAACAAGCAAGACGAGATATTGTCACACGAACTGCAGCCATTTGGCGCCAGGCTGCTGCCACAACAGACTTGCCCTCACAGGTGATTGTTAGTGGTGATGGTGGTGTTATCTCTGTGAGATAGCGATGCTGCAACACAACAACAGCTGGAAGCCAGGAAACCATGAGAGCAAAGTTGGCAAGGATGGCCGTACCCGCATAGACACCAAAGCAACGTACAGCTGTGATGCTACTGATATAATTGGCATAAAAAGCCGCTGCCGTTGTGAAGCTGGTGATGAACATGGACAGCGCAGCATGGCGTAATGTGACACGAACTCGTCTGAGCAAGGACACCTCTTCTCCAGGTGCACTGGATGCATCAATCCCAGCTTGGTGCCATACATCACACAAAACAAAAGCATCATCAGCCCCGATACCAACAAGCACAACCAGCGACGTGAGGTTCATAAATGGGAAGAATTCAAAGCCAAGAAGTAGTCGGTAGACAAAGTATGCGAGGATGAGCGAACTCACCATGGCAAACATTGTCATGAGTGTGATGAAAGCTGAGCCTGTGTAGAGACACATCACAACGAGGACCACAACCATGGCTATTGCAGGGTACATAGTGTCTGTCAAAAGATAGTCTTGGAAGAGTATGTGCTTGATGCCAAACTCAATACCAGCAACTCGTGTTAGGCCATCTGTCAAATTCCAGTTTTCCAGTTGGTCTCGATACAATTCCATCATACCCTCGCCTTTTGCAGTTGGCGCAAATACCATGGCATAGCGCAGATATGGCACAGCTGAAAGCAAAGGTTTCTCCTCACCCACTATTTCATTGCTCTTGCGTCTACCTTTTTTTTTCCTTTTTTTGCGTCTACCTTTTTTTTCTTTTTTTTTTTGGCGTCTACCTTGTCCTCCTTGATCGTTTCGCTTTTCACCAGCATCTTTTACTGCCAGGAAATCATTGTCAAACAGAAAATGAAGCATGTGATAGACTGCATTTCGTCGCACACAGCGACGTGGCACCAAACGGCAGCGACCACGCTTACGCCGCCCTGTCGCAAAGTTCCAGCATCCAGGCTCAAGAGTGCCATTGTGATAAAGTGGTGCACATGCCCGTAACAAGCGCAGTGCAGCAGACAGATCTCGTTCTGTGATGTCTTTACAACCAGAACGATTGAACAGTGCCGCTACGTAAGATCCAGGGGACCATGCTGGGCAACAACGGCGTGCACTCGCATGATGGCAGAGCTCCGAATATTATGCATGTGACTGCACCTGCAACGGCAACGAAAAGGTGATTACGATGACAGCAAGATAAACCTTCCTAGCCACAAAACAAATACATTTAATAATAATAATAATAATGCATTTATTTTATATAGCGCTTTTCAGGAAGCCCAAAGACGCTTTGACAGAGTGCAAAACATAATGCATAGCAAAACATAAAAACAATTGCAAAAAAAGAAGAATCAATAGGGAAATATTCAAAGCACAAAGGAGGGAGAAGGAGAGGAGATAGTCAGGGGTTAGATGCTGTGGGTTAAATGTTGAATGCAGTGTTGAACAGGTGGGTCTGGAGTGATGTTTTGAATGTGGTGAGTGAGGAGGAGTCTCTGATGGTGTGAGGTAGCGAGTTCCAGAGGGTGGGAGCAGCGATGGAGAAGGCCCTGTCCCCCCAGGATCTAAATTTGGTCCGGATGGGGGGGGGGTCAGGAGGTTGGTACCAGCAGAGCGGATGTTGCGGGTGGGAGTGTGTCTGGAGAGGAGGTCAGCCAGGTAGGATGAGGCCAGGTTATGGAGGGCTTTGTAGGTCAAGAGGAGGATTTTGTACTGGATTCTCTGGGAGATGGGGAGCCAGTGAAGCTTGTAAAGGACGGGGGTGATGTGGTCACGGGTCCGGGAATGGGTGAGTAGACGGGCAGCGGAGTTCTGAATGTATTGGAGTTTATTGGTGATTGTTGAGGGTGAACCATAAAGGAGGCTATTGCAGTAGTCCAGACGGGAAGTGATGAAGGCGTGGATGAGGGTTTCTGCAGCCACGGAGGAGAGGGATGGACGGAGACGGGCGATGTTTTTCAGGTGAAAGAAGGCTGTCTTTGTGATCTGTTTAGTGTATTTGTCGAAGGAGAGGGTTTGGTCAAAGATGATGCCAAGATTCCGGATGTGAGGGGAGGTGGATACTGGGAAACCGTCGATGTTGAGGGCAAAGTTATGGGTGGACTTGGTGAGCGTTTTTGGGCCAATGATGATTATTTCAGATTTATCACAGTTAAGTTTGAGGAAGTTGATTTGAAGCCAGGATTTTATTTCAGTGATGCAGTTTGTCAGGATAGAGTGGGTGGCGGTGGAGATGGACTTGGTGGTGATGAAAAGCTGGATGTCATCGGCGAAGCAGTGGAATTGGAGACCATGACGGCGGATTAAGTGACCGAGGGGGGCACAGGTAAAGGATGAAGAGGAGGGGGCCAAGAACTGAACCTTGGGGGACACCTTGGGGGAGGGGAGCAGTGGGGGATTTGCAGTTATTGATGGAGATGAACTGACGTCTGTCAGAGAGGTATGATTTAATCCAAGAGAGGGCAGTGCCGGTAATGTTAAAGGTGGTTTCAAGTCGGGTGAGGAGGAAGGTGTGATCGATGGTGTCAAAGGCGGCGCTGAGGTCGAGGAGGATGAGAATGTTGAGGTTGCCAGCGTCAGAGGAGAGGAGAAGGTCGTTGGTGATTTTGAGGAGAGCAGTTTCAGTACTGTGGTTGGAGCGGAATCCGGATTGGAATGTTTAATACAGGTTATTGGCAGAGAGGTGATGTTTGAGTTGAGTGGCTACAGCGCGTTCCAAAACCTTTGACAGAAAGGGTAGGTTGGAGATGGGTCTGAAGTTATTTAGGGTGTCAGGGTTTAGTCCAGGTTTTTTCAGAATGGGGGTAACAGCAGCAATTTTGAGGGATGGTGGGACGATGCCTGTAGACAGGGAGGAGTTTATTGTTGCAATGATAAGTGGAGAGAGAGCAGGAAGGGAGGCCTTGACAAAGCTGGAGGGGATGGGGTCAAGAGTGCAGGTGGCAGTTTTCATTTCGATGAGGAGTTCAGAGAGGTCAGTAGGGGAGACTGGGGAGAATTGAGACAGGGGATGGCAGGATAAGGGGGGGGGCAGGTGGTTTGAGGGGGAGCGGGTGCGGCGGTGGTCAAGCTGTTGTAGATGTTTTCAATTTTGCGTTGGAAGAATGAAAGGAAGGAGATGCAGTTGTCTATTGTGAATGACTGGGTGGTGGTGTTCAGGGGGCTGAGGAGTTTGTTTATTGTCGAGAAGAGTGCTTTTGGGTTTCCAGAGCCAGAGTGGATAATTTGAGAGTAGTAGGCGGAGCGGGCGCGGGAGAGGGCATCTTTATAGTGTTGTATGTGGTCCTTGTAGGCCTGGGAGTGAACTGTGAGACCTGTTTTATTGCGGAGTCTTTCAAGTTGGCGAGCACGAGTTTTCATCAGGCGGAGTTCAGGGGTAAACCAGGGAGCAGAATGGGTGAAAGAAACTGTTTTGGTTTTTATAGGCGCAAGTTGGTCAAGGCAGGTGGAGAGAGTGTGGTTGTAGTAGTCAGTGAGATCAGAAGGGGTGTAGAGGTCAACGAAGGGAGAAGTGGACATTCTTTCAGAGAGGGTCGATGAGAATGAGGTAGGTGAAAGAGCGTTTAGCTTACGGAAGTTGATAGTGCGATAATGCCTTGGTGCTGGGGTGGGGATGTTGATGGTCAGAGTGATGGCTAGGTGGTCAGAGAGAGTGAGGTCGGAGCCAGAGAGATGGTGCAAAATTAGTCCAGTAGAGCAGACAAGGTCCAAAATGTGACCACGGTTATGGGTAGGAAGTTGACATGTTGAGTGAGGTTAAAGCAGGTGAGTAAATCAGTGAAGTCAGTGGTTAGCGTGGAGTCAGTGGAGTCCATGTGGATATTGAAATCACCAAGGAGGAGGATTGAGGGGGAGAGGGAACATAGCTGGGTCAGAAAGTAGGAGAAGTCAGACAGGAATGATGGGTGTGGTTTGGGAGGGCGGTAGACAACAGCCATGACTGACTGTGTGTGACCAGAGAGTTTAAAAGCCAGGTGTTCAAATGATGGAGCAGATGAGATGGAGATGAGGTTGGTCTTGATGTCTTGTCGGTGAATAACGGCAATTCCACCACCTCGGCCCTCCGAGCGTGGTTTATTGATGTAAGAATATCCATTGGGTGTGGTGAGGTTGAGCGTGTAGTAGTCCAGTGGTTGTTGCCAGGTCTCAGTGAGACAGAGAAAGTCCAGTTTATTTTCCAGGATGTAGTCGTTCAGGATGAGGCATTTGTTGTTGAGGGACCGGGTATTGAACAGGGTGAGCTTGATGTTGTTTTGTACGGCGGGTATGAATCCAGGTGATTTGGCCAGGGTTCGCAGACAGGAGGTGCGATTTTGTGCGTTGTTGTGACCAGGTGTGTTGGGACGATGAGTGGGAGTGCGCTGAGCCGACCAGAGGATGGGGATGGAGTGACCTGATTGTAAATAAACAAACTTACGACCGGAGCCACGGTGAATGTACCTGGGTCGACGCAGGAGTCCATTCGATTTGATTGCAGAGATGCATGATGGGGTGGAGCGGGTTTTAAGCAGGAGAAGCCTTGCGGCGGAGTACCGCAGAGCCATGCCAGCAGGAGCGAAGGGACGAGCACGAGGCCAAGGGTGAGGAGGCGAAACAATCGTCACAACCCACGGGAGTGGGCCTGAGGAAACAGCGAAGGAGCCGAGCAGGTGAAGCCAGGAGCAGAGCCGGGACCATGCAGAGGGCAGACAGGAGCGAAGAGACGAGTACGAGGCCAAGGTTGAGGAGGCAAAGCGGCAAATGCAGCGGCAAACGACCGCCGCCGCTAATCAAGATCACGGCGGCAAACCGCCACCACCGCCGCTGCAAACAATGGGCACAACCCACGAGAGTGAGCCCGAGGAAACAGCGAAGGAGCCGAGCAGGTGAAGCCAGGAGCAGCAGAGCAGAGCCGGGACCGTGCAGAGGGCAGACTCAATGGCCAAAAATCCGCCACGACCACCAGGAAAGCAAGATACGGACAATGGTCCAATCAGAGAAGCGGCGAGCAAGTGACGCCAGCGTCCTCTCACGACCGGACCGGAAACGGAAAAATGATTCCGTTGTGGGAGGGAGGGCTGACGGGAGTTGTGGGAGATATGTCGAAGGCAGCGGGAAATTGGCGTGTGAAGAGAATGACACATTTGAGTGAGATTAATTTATGGATTGATTCAATGTACTGGTTGCATCATTTGGTAAGTGCAGCAATGCTGCTGATACAAGTATAAAAGTGAATAACACCTGCAGCGTAAAGTTACATTTCCCATCATCCATGGATATTGTCTAATACAAAATAATCTTTTTTGGTCACATACTTCCATTTTGTAATCCCGTGTGATCACTCCACCCTGCTGATATGGTCGGCAAACCTGTTTACTCTGATCACAAATAGGAACACGGCATCATCATATCCATAATTAGCTCTGCTCTCCACCCTCCAACCCCACCCCTTCTCTCTTTCCTTCACAAAACAATATGTATTTATATAATATATACAGTGAGTATAGAAAGTCTACACTACACCCCCTTTCAAAATTTTCAACTTTTGTTGCCTTATATCCTGGAATTAAAATTGATTAAGTAAGACTTTTCCACCTTTATCTACACATCGTAACCCACAACTTCTAAGTGAATAAACAAATTCTACAAATTTCAGAAAATTAATTAAAAATACAAAACTTATAATATCCTGATTGGATAAGTGTTCTCCCACCTCCCCCATATAATAGCATTTGTAAATTAGCTCAGGTGTAACCAATCACCTTCAAAATCACACACCAAGTTAATTTGCCTCCACCTGTGTTGTTTGTAGCGATTCTGATTATTTCAGAATAAAATAAGCTGTTCCTGTAGGTTTCCTCTGCTGGGTAGTGAATTTCACAGCAAAGACTCAACCATGAACACCAAGGAGCTTTCAAAATATCTCCAGTATAAAGTTGTGGAAACGCATAGCTCAGTGGATGGGTATATAAATATTTCAAAGGCCTTGAATATCCATTGGAGCACAATCAAGACAATCATTACCACCAAGCCCTTGCCTAGATCAGACCGTCCCTCCAAACTGGATGACCAAGCAAGGAGGAAAATTTCAGAGAGCCCCCACCAAGAGGCCAATGGCAACTTTGAAAGAGCCGCAGGCCATTATGGCAAAGACTGGTCACTGTGTGCACGTGACAACAATATCCCAAACAACAACAACAACAACATGCATTTTAAAGGCCATTTTCCCTGCTAGAGCGGGGGGTTAGCCTTGCGGTCCTCATGACAATCTTCTCCATTTTGCCCTATTTTCTGCATCTCTCCTTGTTAACCCCCTTGCCCGCATTTCTTCTTCCACCATCTTTAGCCAAGTCTTTCTCGGTCTTCCCCGTCTTCTACTTCCTTCTACATTCATTTCCATCACTCTTCTCAACCAGTCACTTTGATCCTTCCTCAACACATGACCAAACCATCTCAACCTGTTCCTCTTCACAGCATCCATCACAGGCTCTATTCCCATCATCTTTCGCAATTCATCATTTATCTTCCTCTCTCTCAACGATACTCCGCACATCCGTCGAACCATTCGCATTTCCACCCTTTCCAACCTTCGTTGCTGCTCGACGTTCATTACCCATGTCTCGCTCCCATAAATCATAACACTTCTCACACATGCAGCATACACCTTTCCCTTCAGCTTCAACGACACTCCCCTCATCATCAGCACGCCACTCAATTCCCGAAACTTCTTCCATGCACATTTCACTCGAGCAACCGTTGCCGAGTCTGATCCACCTTCTCCATTCAGCATGTCTCCGAGGTAGCAAAATGTTTTCACACCTTCCAGCTTCACGCCGTCTCCAAGATCCAACTCAACATTTCCTCCATCTGCAGCTCCCTCTGTGCAAACCTTACATTTGAATGTAGCTGCCACACTGGTTAATGACCCTCTCAGACCACTACATTTTTGATGAACCCACTCAGCGCACATTGTACACTGAATGGAGTTCACTCCGACACCCTTCCTACACACAGCACAGGACCACTTCCCAGTTCTTTCCACCTCACCACATGCTTTACCACTTGCCATCACCTTCGTCTTTCTGATATTCACCTTCAGAACTTTTGTCTCCATACATTCCTTCCACGTGTTCATCTTTTCCTTCAGTCCATCCATACTTTCCGCAATCAACACCAGATCATCTGCATACAACAACTCCCACGGTAAACCCTCCTTTACGTTCTGAGCCAGCACCTCCATCACAGCTACAAATAGTAGTGGACTTAGTACCGACCCCTGATGCACTCCCACCTTCACCTCAAACTCACCACTGTTCCTGTCCTTCGTCCTTACAGCTGTGCGCGCTCTTTTGTACATTGCCATCACTACTCTGATCAACCATTCCTCCACTCCTAACTTCCTCAATGCCCATGTCAATACTTTGCGTGGAACCCGATCGAATGCTTTCTCCAGATCAACAAACCCAAGAAACAACTTCTTCCTCTTCTCCATGTAAGCATCTCCATGTAAGACAACAATATCCCAAGCACTCCACAAATCTGGCTGGTACGGTAGGGTGGCAAGAAGGAAGCTATTACTCCAAAAAGCCCACCTTGAGTCCCGTTTGAGGTATGCAAAAACCACTACTAATATTCTGAAGCCATGTGGTAAAATGTTTTGTGGTTTGACGAAACCTAGATGGAAAGTTTTGGCCTTAATGCAAAACATTATGTTTGGTACAAACCCAACACAGCACATCACCCAAAGAACACCATCCCTTCTGTGAATCATGGTGGTGGCAATATCATGTTATCAAAACCACCATTTTATGCAGCCTTGACCTTTGGGCTTTCAATTTAAAAAAAAAATTCTTTCCTTTTTGAGGCAATGTTTTTATGGCCAGATGCCCTTCCTGACGCGAACCCTTGAGTCACCTCTTACGACACGGAGGAATACGGTGTACCTATTCTAAACCGGGGCACACACCGGCACCCTTTGAGCTTTAGATGTAAAAAAAATATTCAGCTTCTATCTATTGATTGGTGAACCAATTCTGTGACTCAATACACAAATTCTTAAAATTTCAGGTCAACTGGATGAAAATTGACAATTTGATGCAACCTTGACCTTTGATCTAAAAAAAAAAAAAAAAAAAAAATCGACTCCTACCTTTTCATTAGTGACCCGATTCAGTCACCTGATAAGCAAATTCTTAAAATGTCAGGTCAATCGGATGGAAATTGACGATATTATGTGATGCTGACCTTTGACTTTTTGACCAAATTATTAATTTGCCTTCTACGTATTATCATAATAAAGCTTTGGTGAAAATTTGATGACAATAGCTCAAATGGTAAATTGGAATTTCAGGTCAATTGGATGGATTTCAGGTCATGCACGCACACACACCTGCTGCTGCTGCTGCTGCAGCAGCAGGGGACAGGCTAAAAATAACATGGTGGAACAACCGATCAACCACCCACCATTATAACCTTCACCACTCAACAACAAAACACACACAAAATAAAGCTAAAACGGCACTCGGTAGAGTGCATGGCATACCTCCACAAGGCTTAGGCTGAACAGATTAGTTTTGTATCCCACTGACAGGTTGGATCTGAGCCGAAATTGAATCGGCTTGATCTCGTCACCGAACCAATTTGTCCACCTCATTTTGTCAAAACTTGTCCACAACTTTTCAGATTTTTTTTTGAGATATCCACAACTTTTTGAGATATCATGATATACCACATAGTGTTTGGCGCCATCTTTCAGTGGTGAAGAATCACAGGAAAAAATTAAAAAATGCTCGTATTAGACTCTGGATTTGGATTTTCACCAAAATATAATTGATTAGTCATTGACACACACCCAACTTGTCCACCAGGTTTTGTTCAAATCCGTCCATAACTTTTTGAGATATCGTGCTGTTTATTGGTTTTGGCCCTATCACTCAATGGTGAAGAATCACTTTAAAAATTCACGAAACCGCATCCAGATTCGGATCTTCACCAAAATCAAATCATTTCTTCCTTGTCACACACCAAACCTGCCCACCAAGTTTCATCAGAATTTGTCCACAACGTTTTGAGATATCCTGTTCACAGACAAACAGACAGGGGTGAAAACAACCTCCGCCCACCTTCGTGGCAGAAGTATCAAGGAGTGCAGGGAATATCAATGAAATGCTCATGCAGTGTATCGCTGATACATATCTGCTACATGAAAGGGGCAGTATACCAGCAAATTGTGTCTTTATGGTAACAATGTTGCCTAATAGATAGCTGCTTGCACGACAATGGATTTGTCATTTCAAAATGTACTTTTGTAACCAAAATACCTTTGAGGCATACTCACCTTTCTCTCATAGATCTGACACATAGATTTCAAGGCTGTCACACTCCACAAACTTCCACCATCTGCTGCTGCAAACACTAAACGAGGGTACTTCTCATCTGCAAGGTAAGAAACAAAGAAAATACATTCCAGAAGGAATGGAAGAAAAAAAAAAGTGCGATACTGGGATATTGCATAGTTTGTGCAAATATGTAACAATCAAAAAGTGAATCAAAATAAGATAAGGTTTTAAAGTCGACCATTCAAATGAAACCACCACGAAGCAACCCTTGTTGCTATTGTTATGGCACTAGGGTAAGAGAAGCAGGAGAAGGAGAAGGGAGGACCCTAACCCTAACCGTAACAACTCAGAGGAAAGGAGGAGATGGAAGGAGTGCAAGACGAGGTGAAGAAGACAGCAGACCCATTATTAGGGCATCTCATCTCGATGTCAAAGAGATTACCTTATTAGAAACTCGAACGCCACTCTTCAACATCGTGACGTCGACCGATATGTCTCCACCCACATCATTACATCATTATACAGACTTGTACCAAATTTTATTGAAATCCCTTCAGCTGTTCTCTATGATCACATTTCTACTTGACATGACATCCGACCTTTGAAACCAAAATCGAATCAGTTCGTCTTTGCATCATAATATGGACTTGTACCAAGTTTGGTCAAAATCCCATCCCTGATTCACAAGTCATCACGGTAACAGCATTTTCACCGAACATGAACTCTGATCTTTGACCTCTTGATCTAATCAGTGAAATATAATCTAATCAGTGAATCTTTACATCATAGTACATACTTGATCTATGTTTAGGTAAAGATGGATGGACAACCGGACGAACAACCCAAAAACATAATGCCTCTGATGACGCATAAAAAGAAGAAAGAAAAAGAAAATGCACAGTGTATCTCAAAAGATGCATCAATAAATGTAAAGACAACAAGAGCGAGAATTGCTTTGCAATAAATGTGCTTTACCGACGTGGCATTTTCTCCAAGTCCAAAAAGGGCAAAATTATGTGAAAAATTGACGAAACACCCTGAAATTCAAACTTGTTCTTGAGCTTATAATAAAAGCCATGCTTCAGTTGAATATGGCTAACCCCTGCTCTAGCAGGGAAAATGGCCTTAAAATGCATGCTGTTGTTGTTGTTTCAGTTGAATATGTTGAAGGGGATGGGGAAAAAAAAAATTCTGACAAATCGCAGGTGGGATGAGCGGTTCGATGGATAGAAAACCTACAGTCCCCTCCGGTGAAACCGAAAGGAGACCAATAACCTCAAGATGCATCATAAAAATGTAAACTTCAACTTCCGTCATCAACTGGCTACATTTGCCAAATTTATTTTCCAACAACAAAATTAAGTGTCGCATCCATTCCTTCCGAAAACAACTCCATGAAAAAGTCTTTTACATTTTGCATCAGACCTTCCAGAATCCAGAGCAATGCTGTTCAACTTTCCAACCTCCTTTAACGCCAACAAATGTTCACACATTATTGGAGGTTGGCCAGGGGAAGCTCGGCCCAAGTCTTTCACGAATCAGATGGCCAGCCCCGGTGTTCAACGAAGGTTAGGGCAGCAAGTTGTAATTTGTTTGGAATGGTGGCGCTAGTTTGCCTACTCCTCGCAAAGGACACCGTCGGATCTCCAACGCCCACCAACTAATGCTGGTAAACAAAACACCCAGTTTAACATCCATTCGAGGGACGGCAAATAGATTCACCAATCACCCTGCCGTTCTCTTTAAAGATTCTAGAGCCTGTACATTCACACAGATTGACAAATCACCTGCCTGTGATACACCGGGATGACAGTTTATACCTAGGTGGGATTCGAACCAGGCTAAACAGCATAGAGGCGAGTGTGCATACCTCCGAGCTGCCAGCCTCGTAAATTTTCTCCAAGACACATAGTGCCCAATTTATATTTATACTGATTGGTTAATTTTTGTCGACAACACACACAATGTCCATGCCGTCCTCTCACACTTTACTTACAAAATGTGTACAAGGCCTCCTATCTCCATGTATTGTATTCCATCCCTCCCTCATCCTTCTCCCTTCCCTTCATGTTACTTTTTTGTGGCCAGAGATTATTGGAGTGGATTCCTGTTGTGGAATTGTATATTTTAGTTTTTTTGTGGATATGACAAGCAGTAAAGAGCCTGGTGGTCTTTTCTCACTTCAAAAATAATTTCCGTACAAAACATGAGCAGCAAAAGAACATAAAATTACAAAAAAAAGAACAAAACAAGCTAGAAAATGGCGATTGGGAATGTACTTTTGAGTGAAATCACCTGGAGCATCGCAGAAGAAGCCATCAGATCGAAAATCCCATTCAACATTGGCGTGCCAGGGCACAAATCCAGCCCCGTTTACCTCGTTCTCTTCTCGGGCAGCCTCCATGTTGACTTGCAGGTACTTCTCTCCGCTCATGGTCCTCCGGCCAGTGATGATGCAACTGTGCTCGCCTGGAATGGAAAGATAATACAGGAGGAACAAAGAGCAATTTCCCAGCACTGCCAAATATAAACACATGCTGCATTCAGAAAGTATTCGCACCCCTTGACTTTTTTCAAATTTTGTTGTGTTACAGCCTGAATTTAAAATGGATTAAATTGAGATTTATTTTTTTCATCACTGATCTATACATAACTAGCAGAAGTACCAGGCATTGCAGGGCGGCGGAGGAGAGGGGAGGGGGGAGGGGAGGGGAGGGGAACGGGGGAGAAGAGGGGGGGAGGGGAGAAGAGGGGGGAGGGGAGAAGAGGGGGAGGGGGTGGGGGAGGGGGAGAAGAGGGGGAGGGGGAGAGGGGGGGAGGGGGAGAGGGGAGAAGAGGGGGAGGGGGAGGGGGAGAGGGGAGAAGAGGGGGGGATGGGGAGGGGGGAGGGATGGGAGGGGGAGGGGGGTGGGAGGAGGGAGGGGGGAGGGGAGGGAGGGGGATGGGGGAGGGGAGGGGGGAGGGGGGAGGGGAGGGGGAAGGGGGGAGGGGAGGGGGGAGGGGAGGGGAGGGGGGAGTCAAGTCGGAAGTCATTGTCGTCAATTGAATGTCGCATTTATTTTTTATTCCCTGTCAAATGGCATTGGTCCCGCATTCCGAACCCAGAAGTCGGAAGTCATTGTCGTCAAATAAATGTTTCACTCTCTGTCACATGCCGTTGGTCCCATGTCAATCGGATGAAGTTGAAAAATTAACGTTACGAAGTTTCTCTGGGACGTACTGATTCCGAATATGAAGTTGAAAAATTAACGTTCCGAAATACGCTGAAGACGTCATAATTTTAAAACGCGAAGTTTTTAAAAATTTTAAGGTGTGCTGTAGTTGCTCTGAGACGTACTGATTCCGAATATGCCTTTGGTTTTGCTCTGCGATGAGTAGTTCTTGAGTTACAGTATAAGAGGACAAACAAACAAACAAACAAACAAACATACTTTACTGCTTTATATATATAGATACCTCAAAATGTCAAAGCGGGTTGAATCTTTTTTCTTTTTCTTTTTTACAAAAAAAATAAAAAATAAAAGCTGAAATGTCTCGAGGCAATAAGTATTCAACCAACCCCTTTGCTATGACGCTTCAAATTAAGCTCAGGTGCATCCAATTTCCTCTGATCATCCTTGAGATGTCTCGACAACTTCATTGAAGTCTACTTGTGGCCAATACAATTGATTCGTGTTACGATTAGATTTACTATAAACGTTACGTTATCATTATTTCGAAAATGATATTACCATTAAAAAACCGAGGCTAATTCCTTACTCCTGCGATTATTAATATTAGTGCCGAACTATTAATATTAGTGCCGAACACCGCTCATCATTGATCATGAACCATACACTGCTTCAATGCATTAACTTTCCATTCACGACATTGGGATTAAAATGTTATGGTTATATTTACTGCATTATTATTATGAAAACGATACGACTGAAACGATAGACTACTGCATTAAGAAACCTGGGCTTAATTTGTCCGAAGCGGTCCGAAGATGAGGCATAACGCCTAAGGCCGAAACGTACCATACCATATTGTTTGAAGAGACGCAACGCCGATGCTTTCGATATTTGATGGTCATTTTAACAATCGGTTTGTTTGTGTTTCACACTGAATGAAAAATGTAAAGGGAGAGCACGGCGATTGTGATATATGACAGGTTCGACGATATGTTCGGCATGAACGGCATATAAATCAAAATGGCGTTGTGTGGAGAGTCAGCTGCTGCACGGCCGTCATGACATCAGACGTAATCACATCACCCTGTCATGTGACCAGATCCTCAGCTCTGATTGGTACAACGTTTGAGGGGACATACATACGGCTGGACAAACACTGTTCTCAATGGCTTTGCTCTATGGGCTACGCCATAAAAACTGCAACACCAAGCTGTATCTCAGAATTAATAATAAACTTGCACAAAGTAGTTTGCAAAAAGCCTCATTACAAAAGATGCTTTAAAGAGCCCATACATTCACAAGTTTAAACTCCCAACAACTCATTATGCAAAAGCTATTCGTAATTAATCCCATCACAACATACCAACATACCATGCTATGCTATGCTAACCTCCTTGCAAGTTGCTCGGCATAGCGAAATGGTAGATTGGACAAAGTAGCCATGTATCCTGTATTTTTCACCATATTGTTCCAGGTCACGAGGCGCTGACTTATTTCCGTTCCACGAGGCTCAAAACCCTGTGCATACACATCCATGAGCTCACCATGTTAGAAGCACATATTTACAATCTTTATAGTACAGCACTATGTATGTATAACTACGAATGTTACAGCAAAATTCTAATATTCTAATATTTACAGTAAAAAAACTAATACTGTATATTTTTTTTAAATGGTATAAATGGTAAAAGCTTTGTCGCCAATAAAAGCATCTCCTGGGCCTGACCTCTACCTGCACTAGCTGTGGCCTCACACACACCCACCACACTCAATATCTCCCATAGCTGCCTGCATGCACTCTGGCCTCACCATTGCCTGCCCAAGCTAGACACCAGCACCTCTGCTCAGAGTTGCTACACCATTACCACTGCCTATTTCTTCTGCAGACTCAGACAACAAACAAATAACTTTCATCTGCAAATTTCCCACACAAAGTATTTATGTTCCTTTACAACCTTGAGGTGTGCCATTTCTAGACATTTTCTCCAGGACAAATGACCCTCTGTCACCACCATCCCCACTACTGCCCACATAAAACATTTATCACATTTTAAAAATGTTCTTCTATTCTCCTTTTGACTTGAAATCGAACTTGCTTCCCTATCATCTTCCCACTACCTTACTTTCTCAATAGAAACGAGCCGATGCCAGAGGTCTCCCACCTTTTGAGTGTTATGATGAATATATCTGTGTAATATGAAAGCCAAATGTTCAACGGTTTTGAAATATCGTGTACGCAAGCCTAGTCATGCAAGCCTACGCAAGCCTGGTTGCCATGGCAACATAATTCGGCAAAACACAGCCGTGATCTCATCAGGTTGAGATAATGTCATGAGGAATAGATATCTGCTATCTGAAAGCTAATTGTTCAACGGTTTTTGAAATATCGCGTTCACAAAAGTACATGGACAGATTATCGGTTTGTCGGACGCAGTTCATTCTAACGTCTATGGTCTCCGACCTTGTCGGAGGGGCGGGAGACAATAACGATAACAAAAACAACAAATAAAAATAAATAGATATGCACTTATCACATTCTGCCATAAAAAGCACCAAGTAAACTAAAGCAAGTAAACTAATAAACTGGGAGTCCAGTTCAGATGTCGAACATTCTTCTTGTCTGAACAGTTGCTCCAATTACATAAATGATTTATTTGTCCTTGTGTAGACTGCTCTCTCACATTTGGGGAGGCTCTGGCTTTACATATTTACTTGACAGTCGAATCAAAAGCAATCAGACTTATCAATTCTGCAAATCTGACTGTCGACCACGAACCATATCATTACATCACAATGTCGCGTCTTTCCCTTTTCCATAAATATTACTTCAGTTTCTGGCTGCTTGTATACCTCCATTATCTACTCCACAAAATACTCGGCAAGGCGCTACGTCACATAATTATTGTGTGGCCATTGGAAATTCATGGGTGAACCATTATGATGTTTGCTTCTTTCCCTTCACTGGTGTTGGCTTCGCGGTTCGGGTGCCGGCTTGAGATTCGAGGATCCTGGGTTCGAATCCCGGTCGATCACTGAATTAACGCCAGGGGGGGTTAACTCAGCCTGTCATCCTTCCGAGGTCGGTAAATTGAGTACCAGCTCACTGGTAATTCCCTGTGTGTCGCAAGAGGCGACGAACAGGGGTGGCGGCAGGAAGGGCATCCGGCCATAAAACATTGCTTCAAAAAGGGGACCAAGGTGCCCGAAAAAGGCCAACCCCTGCTCTGCAAGGAAAATGGCCTCCAAAGGTGATTCCTTCACTGCTAAGCCCTTGAATTATTTCCCTCGTCTTGGCTTTCCTAACATTTATAACCTGTCCATTTTCAAAAGGCAGGTTTTCTAGTACCTCAAAAGTTTTCCAGTCATAAAAATAATAATGATATGGCAACCTCAGTATTGTCAAGGTCGAGGTTGGAGGGCATATCTTTGTAGACACATCACATCGATCGAGATGATGACTTTGCTTTTAATTGTGACAAAATAAATTTGACCCTTGCATCTGCAGCTTCAAATTGCGAAAATTGCGAAAGATCATGAGAATTGTGAAAGATGATGGGAATAGAGCCTGTGATTGATGCTGTGAAGAGAAACAGGTTGAGATGGTTTGGTCATGTGTTGAGGAAGGATGAATGTGACTGGGTGAGAAGAGTGATGGAAATGAATGTAGAAGGAATTAGAGGACGGGGAAGACCGAGAAAGACTTGGCTAAAGATGGTGGAAGAAGAAATGCGGGCAAGGGGGTTAACAAAGGGGAGATGCAGAAAATAGGGCAAAATGGAGAAGATTGTCATGGGGACCGCAAGGCTAACCCCCACTCTTGCAGGGAAAATGGCCTTAAAATGCCTGTTGTTGTTGTTTTGTATCTGCAGCTTCAAAACAACGCACTGATGATCTGTTTCTTTTTCCCTCAATGCAAAAGCAATTGATTAACATGGGCCCATAACAATAGTGTGTGGAGATCAAAATGATGTTCACTTTAAAAAGCTATAATCAAAATAACACACCAGAAGTGGATCAGAGAAGTCCGGGAGTTCAGGCACGAGCACAGCTAGCAGGGTACAGATGGTGATGATCGACGTGCAAGCAACCAGCACTGCCAGTGGCCACTCTGCAATCAACTCTGCATAACTAGAGAAGGCGAGAGAGGGGGGCGGGGGATAAATGTGAGCAAACAGAAACACGATGTAGACATGGACTACTTTAGAGTTGGAAAGTTGTACCAACAGCAAATCACAGTTTAAAAATCAATATATTTTTTAATTTCCTTGTATAATTTCTCCAATTTCATGACAAACTTCGCTTTCAAAAAAATAATAACAATAAAAACACCCGGCCACAGAGAAAAAAAAACTCCAGCCACAGTATACAAACAAAAAAACGATTGGAAATTGCCGAAAGTAAAGCTATGGGGAGTATAGACAGAGGGGGTGGGTTGGGGCTAAAGAAGCCATGCGGTGGGGGATAGGCAGGTGCCTGGAGGTGGTCGCTTGGCATGGAAATAACTTCTGTGATCTTCAGTTAGGCGATAGGATCAAACAAAAAGTGCCTAAATCCATTTCCCAGCCGAGCTTCCATAATTTCACCCTCGCTCCCAAGCATCACTTCGGAGGTACGAGAATGGATTGGAAATCTCAGCTGGTGGAATGGAACGAGGTTGCCAAGGTTACCAGCTACACCCACTGTGATATCTGCTCAATGAATATTTACACTGAATTCCCGTTTCTACCAATACACGCTCCAAATAAATTGCTCATTTGAGATGAGCAATCTACGAACCCGTCACAGATCGGTACCCGGCTAGTATTTTATAAAGTAGGATGTCATGTTATCCTTGTAATAAAAAAAAACAACGGATGTCCACTTGAAGAAACTTGATCACATTATTTAGAGATCCGAAAAAGAAGATGGTTTTCTTTTACCCACTCTCAAAAATAAAATGTAACAAGTACAAATACATTCAAAGTACACCGCCCCATGCCAAATAATTAAATATGCTGCAGCGCGGCATTGCCGGGGCGCCTCCGGCGCCCGGCAATACCGCAGTGCAGCTCATTGAGGCTGCATTGGGAGGGAGAGGTGTACACTAATTGATTGATTAATTGTATAATTAAAATCAATAAAAGATTATCACAAAATATTTTCATAATCAATTGGCTCATCGCATAACTAAACCACTAGTGCTTCATCAGAAGATGTATCTTTTAGAAATTTAATTAAATAAGTCATTTATAAAAAATTAAATAATTAATTGATTACTCAATAAATAATTAATCGATTAATCAATAAATAATTAATAGATGAAATGATTAATCAAGGAATCAAAAATAACCTTGATAGCCACATCACTTGGTCACTCATGTCCAAATATTAGCTTCCCAGCTCAAAAGGTGCCTGAGATATTGGCCAAATGAGAAAGAAAAGAAATAAATGATTAATAATGAAAATAAATAAATAATAATAATAAAAAAATTAAATTATTAATCAATTTGGTCAGAGAACACATAAACTACCACTATTTCATCAGAATCTGTAACTTTAAAAAAAAAAAATTTTTTGTCATTGATCGAATAATTAAATAATTAATCGATTAATTGATTAATTTATAAATCAAAAATATAATTTGCAGCCAAATCACCTGGTCATTGGCATGTCCAAATATCAGCTTCCTAACTCAAAAGGTGCCTGAGTTAATGGTCATGTGGAAGTGTAACTCAGTGTAACTTATTAATTGGCACTGGTAACTTATTAATTAACACTGGTAACGAAGCAGATACATTTTACCTGCAAACACTGTGAAAGACGAGTTCATAAATGACTGTCAGGAATGTGCCCGAACATGATAATCTCTTGTCCACCTGGTCACAGCCCCAGGCTGGAGCACCCCTCGCAGCAGGAGGGGAGCGAGCTGATGCCAGGACTTGGTGCATGCATGACCTCGGGGCATTAGCGGAGAAAGGATTAAGATTCAGCGGACAGGGGATTAACTCCAGTTTTGTCCATATAAACCAGAGCAAACATTGAGTCGGGAGGACTTGTGACCAGGAGCTCTGACCAACGGGAGTGGCGGAGGAACATCGGCCGAACGAGAAGGACCATGCAGTAAAAGAGTTAACCTGGTCCATTGAATTATGCAGTATTATTTGGTAAATGGAATAAAGTGAATAACCAGTTAATAAACCAAGACCTTTTGTAAAACCTGTGTCCGGTCATTGGAGTCTTGAGTCCCCCGCTACAAATTCTCTTACAGTCAGAAGAGAAAGGAAATTTGATTAATTAAATAAGTACTTAATTAATCACTAATAATTAAATAACTCCACAATTTATTGATTAATCAAAAAAAAAATACTGTTTTTGACAAAGGACTTGTTCACTATTGTGCCGAAATTTCAGCTTCCTAGCTCAAAGGATGGCTGAGATATCGCCCAGACAAACAAACAAGAAAACAAGAAAGAAAGCAAGAAACCAGAGTGAAAACTGAGTACTCCCTTTCAGCGTGCGTCACTGCCGAGCCCCCTTTGGTGCACGGCAATGACGATTTGCAATGCCTGGAGATGGCATAGGAAAGGAGCGGTGGACAACAAGTACAAATACATTCAAAGTACACCGCCCCATGCCAAATAATTAAATATGCTGCAGCGCGGCATTGCCGGGGCGCCTCCGGCGCCCCGGCAATACCGCAGTGCAGCTCATTGAGGCTGCATTGGGAGTGAAAGGTGTACACTAATTGATTGATTAATTGTATAATTAAAATCAATAAAAGATTATCACAAAATATTTTCATAATCAATTGGCTAATCGCATAACTAAACCACTAGTGCTTCATCCGAAGATGTATCTTTTAGAAATTTAATTAAATAAGTCATTTATAAAAAATTAAATAATTAATTGATTACTCAATAAATAATTAATCGATTAATCAATAAATAATTAATAGATGAAATGATTAATCAATAAATCAAAAATATCCTTGATCACTCATGTCCAAATATTAGCTTCCCAGTTCAAAAGGTGCCTGAGATATTGGCCAAATGAGAAAGAAAATAAATAAATGATTAATAATGAAAATAAATAAATAATAATCATAAAAAAATTAAATTATTAATCAATTTGGTCAGAGAACACATAAAATACCACTATTTCATCAGAATCTGTAACTTAAAAAAAAAAAAAAAATTCTCATTAATCGAATAATTAAATAATTAATCGATTAATTGATTAATTAATAAATCAAAAATATCCTTCGCAGCCAAATCACCTGGTCATTGGCATGTCCAAATATCAGCTTCCTAACTCAAAAGGTGCCTGAGTTAATGGTCAGAAGAGAAAGGAAATTTGATTAATTAAATAAATACTTAATTAATCGCTAATAATTAAATAACTCCTCAATTTATTGATTAATCAAAAAAAATATATATCGTTTTTGACAAAGGACTTGCTCACTATTGTGCTGAAATTTCAGCTTCCTAGCTCAAAGGATGGCTGAGATATCGTCCGGACAACCAAGAAACAAGAAAACAAGAAAGAAAACAAACAAGTACACATACATTCAAAGTACACTGCCCCCATGCCAAATAATTAAATATCCTACAGCGCGGCATTACCGGGGCGCCTCTGGCGACCGGCAATACCGCAGTGCAGCTCATTGAGGCTGCATTGGGAGGGAGAGGTGTACACTCATTGATTGATTAATTGTATAATTAAAATCAATAAAAGATTATCACAAAATATTTTCATAATCAATTGGCTAATCGCATAACTAAACCACTAGTGCTTCATCCGAAGATGTATCTTTTAGAAATTTAATTAAATAAGTCATTTATAAAAAATTAAATAATTAATTGATTACTCAATAAATAATTAATCGATTAATCAATAAATAATTAATAGATGAAATGATTAATCAATAAATCAAAAATATCCTTGATAGCCACATCACTTGGTCACTCATGTCCAAATATTAGCTTCCCAGCTCAAAAGGTGCCTGAGATATTGGCCAAATGAGAAAGAAAATAAATAAATGATTAATAATGAAAATAAATAAATAATAATCATAAAAAAATTAAATTATTAATCAATTTGGTCAGAGAACACATAAACTACCACTATTTCATCAGAATCTGTAAGTAAAAAAAAATTTTTTTTAATGTCATTAATCAAATAATTAAATAATTAATCGATTAATTGATTAATTAATAAATCAAAAATATTCTTTGCAGCCAAATCACCTGGTAATTGGCATGTCCAAATATCAGCTTCCTAACTCAAAAGGTGCCTCAGTTAATGGTCAGAAGAGAAAGGAAATTTGATTAATTAAATAAGTACTTAATTAATCGCTAATAATTAAATAACTCCTCAATTTATTGATTAATCAAAAAAAAAAATACCGTTTTTGACAAAGGACTTGCTCACTATTGTGCCGAAATTTCAGCTTCCTAGCTCAAAGGATGGCTGAGATATCGTCCGGACAACCAAGAAACAATAAAACAAGAAAGAAAACAAACAAGTACACATACATTCAAAGTACACCGCCCCCATGCCAAATAATTAAATATGCTACAGCGCGGCATTGCCGGGGCGCCTCCGGCGCCCGGCAATACCGCAGTGCAGCTCATAGAGACTGTATTGGGAGGGAGAGGTGCACAATGCACTTTGGCGTCCGTTGATGCTGCACTGCGTGCATTGTGTACAAATGCACTTATGAGGTAAATGTGCACAAATAATACTTCTGAGAGTGACATCGGCGGGCAACTAAAGTGCCCGCCGATGTCACCATGTGGCACCTTGAAACAGAATTGGGAGGGGCTGTTGTACAAAAAAGACCACAACGATTTGGTATTATATTTATTGAAATGACGTAAGTTGGCAAATTGTCCACATTTTCAATGCATAGCAAAATGACTCATATGTTCACCCATAGAGCATAATAAACAGGAGTGAAACAAGTATAGATAACAGGTAACAATGTAGCAAACACAGATAACAGGTAACAGCATACGCAATACCTCTTAGTAGGTATTGGAGGAACATACTGCTATTGGAGGAATCTACCAAACCTCTCTCTAGCATGCAAAAATGGTCATAAATTCAAACAATTCCAGAACCATGGTGGTATCATCAAGAATCACAGACTGTGTTTCGAAACATTTTTGTTTTAGAGCAACTTCTCTCTGTCCATCATGTACAATATTGGTATAAACACATTCAGTTTCTTAATCCTCTTCAAACATTTACTTTCTACATAACTCACAACCCTTTACTTTCCACATAACAACAACTATATAACTGGTAGAAAATCATACTGATGTAGCTTTGTGGTCACCATGAAAAATAGTAAAGCAACGAAAAACAAATGTAAAGGGAAATGAAGGACCCAATAGGATATGGTCTTGTTGTCCTCCATTTATATATTATGTAACTGCTTTGAAAGCTTGTTGGTACAACCACATTCACTTTCTTACTCCTCTTCAAACATTGACTTTGTCTTTCCTTGCTGTAACTCCTTCACTGGTAGAAAATCGCACTGATGTAGCTTTGTGGTCACTATAAAAATTAGTGAAGCAACTAGAAACAAATGTAAAGGGAAATTTCGAATCCAATAGGATATGGTCTAGTTGTCCTCCATTTATATGTGTCATGGCTTTCAAAGCTTGAACACACCCAGTACTTTCACAAATGTACTTCAAATGATCTTCCTTATGTGTAAGACCTGAGAGAGTATCCATATTGAAGTCACCCATTATAATCTTTGCATTTGAATTGCATTCAGTTGCTCCAATGAAGTTTGTAAGATCTGCGAGATCACTTCTTTCATATTTTGGGTGAAGGTAGAGGAACATAATTAAGGCTACATTTAACTTACATATGATTATTTGACCTTTTCCTGAAGCTAGTTTAAAGCCTGAGCATGAAAGCCAAACTAAATCTGTATTCTTTTTCTTGTAAATGACTAATCCCATTGATTTCGACGGAACATCGATTCTTTCAACTATTTCGAAATCTTCAAGTGCAATCATTGAATTGTCTACATCAGGTCCTAGTTTGGTCTCAGCTTTGCACAATAAATCAGAAAACCCTAAATTATTATCTTTTCTTAAACATTCAAGATGATCAGCATTTTGCAAACCGTTAATATTGATATATGAAACCTTGTAATCAGTTAACACCATATCATCCTTTGAGCACTCGAATGCCTTCTCATCCAAAAATTTGGGTGAACATTCATGAACAGCAGATGCTTCCAGTCGAGCTAATTCTTGTTTTACAGATGGATGACAATAAATATAACCTCTTTGAAAATTCTTAAGAAACACACCTTCTAAAGTTCTTGACCGACTGACAGCAACAAAGAAACAACCATGTTGTCTTGTAAAACTTTGACATTTTGTTGTGTAGTCGACCATAACTCTGTCTCTCGTGATTCCTTGTGCTGCATTGCAGGTAATGGCATATGCAAGTACTAATGGATATTGAGTCCGCCGAAAACTTACTCTCTCTGTTGATTTTTTCCATGTTGCAATCTCCTTCAATGGCTTTATCGGTACTGCATACCTGTCTAGGCTACACTTAGCGTTGCAGATACTTATTGTCATGACACCGGTATCATCATCAAACCTACACCAAACAATGCTATTTTTGGTATCCACATCAACAACATAACCAAATGTGCCATTAGTTAGCTTGTCAACTTTATTGATGTTGCTTGTAATTTTAATAGGTGCACCACTCTTTAGGTGAAGAAGATTTGGAAGACCCTTGAGTTGTGTTTCGTTAGCTTTGCTGAGATCAGGCATAACATAACTTTTCTTACTTGGAATATCTTTTGCTGGTAAAATATACGAATCTCCATGTGGCCTCTGAATCTGTTCATCATTAAAAGCATCCTTGACCTGATGTGTTTTTGCAATCAAAACTTGCTTCCTATCTTTGTACCAAGCATTTTCATTTCTTGTTGGACATTCCTTAACCCGAGATTTGAGGACCTCTATGTCTTCATATTGTTACGGACACGACTTTGATGTTATGCTGGGCCGAGCGGAATGGCCGCCGTGTTCGCACAAGTTACCCGATTATACTCGAACGTTGACTAAGTCGCGCTATGCTAAATCAATTGAGGAAAGGACACAGCGGCTGGGTTAAAATGACACGACACCAGGGGTACGGTTCTCAAGACCTCCGGAGGAGGTTATAATATTGCGGAAGGTTAGATTACAAAGACAAGAGAGACAGCATAGAAAGGTGGGCACTTAAACACGGTCTTATCTTAGCCCCGACAGACGACAGATAAACGGGACAAGACTGACTCACACGGGGATTGATGGCAAGGAAGGCGGGTAGTCGATGGCTCAAGGTGCACTCTTGGCTCAGGGACAGAATCGACCCGGTCCGGTCCAGAGATGCGGGAGGTCTCACAGCGCTCGGAGGTGGCGTCTGGTTCTCCTTCGTGGCTGAGGCGCATCTGACGTCACGTCCGGTCAGTCGCTGCGTATATCCGGCGGGGAGTGACACGCCCTCGGCTCGTTAGCGCCGCCCCAGATGGAATCGGCCCGTTGCTTCTTATTGGGTGCGGGGGTTACCGGGCTCCGCCCTTGACGAGGGGCCGACAGGCAGCCCCTGCGTGGTAACCCCGTCGGCGCACATGGGTAATGGCGGCTAACCGAGCCGGAGTGAGGACGCACACTGCACTCCCCGCGCGCTGTTGTGGTAGTTGTTGTTGTAGTTGTGGTTGTTGTGGTTTCATGAGGAAGATGGGAGGAGGTATGGGGAGGTCCTAAACTCACTACTGGTGCCATACAATCACATTCTGGTGCAACGAAGAGTCAGAATTAATGGAAACGAGTCCTTAACTGACATAGACTAAGAATAACTAGCAAGATGTCCGAAAGTTGTCTACGTGAGATGCGGTGGACCTGGGCACGACATTTAATGGGGGAAAAGGGGGAAGGTCGGTTCTACAGAGTGTTATTTACAGGCAATGGGACTAGGGAATGGGGGATTGGGGATAGTTGGGGAGTATTGGGGAAATAGGGGAATATTTACAAGCGGATATGGAGGCCAAGTCCCATATCCGCAACAATATGTTACTTCGACCCTACCTATACGTGTCTGAAGTTCAGAGAAAGCAATGTCATCTTTAGATCTCATTTTCTGAGTTAGCATATACATTCTGATGTATCGTTTCCATGTATTCACAGCTGTAAAATTTGCACGTGCTCTGATTGTCGGTGTTTCAAATATTCGCTTGTCTAGAACAGGTGGTAGTTGTAATAAATCACCAGCTATTATTATGCTCAAACCTGCAAATGGTCCATCTTGTTTTCCAAGAATCTGTTCCAACCTTTGATTTATCTTGAAAAACAAATTACTTCCCACCATACTTATTTCATCAATAATTATTATCTTTACTTGCAAGAAGTCGTTTGCAAGCTTGGCCTCACTTGAAAAGTTCAGAAGTCGTTCAAAGTTTTCACCACCCATCATTTTCAACTTCCCATGGATTGTATCCCCTGATTTCAGGTGCTTGGCTGCAGCAGCTGTTGGTGACATGACCAATAGGAGCTCCTTGTTTAGATCTACACCTGATTTCATGTGTTTCACCCACAGTGCTTGAATGAGTGTATTGATCAGGTACGTTTTTCCAGTCCCAGGATCACCACTGATGTACAAGCTGAACTGTTGATCATCTGGCATCTCAATCAAGTCATCAAATATTTTACGTTGTTGCTGATTTAAAGAGGTGATGTTTTTGTTTAGCTTTCGTCTTTCTTCAATATTGACTGATTTTCGATCATAAATCCTTGATGCCTTTTTCATAAAATCAAGAATTTCCTCATTTGTTGTTGTTTCTTCTTCAACATATTCACTTGGTTCCTCTACTTCATCATCGTCAGTCATATCAAAATTCTCAAGCTCAACCAAGAGGTCCTTATTTGATTCAAATTCCTTCCGCTTATTATCAACCTCTTCGTGAACATCTCGGTATTTACTAACTATGCTGTTATAATCATGTATTTCAGCAACTTCATTTCGGAAGGGACAGAAAAGCATCATTAGTGCCTTCATGTAAGAACTCTCATCATCACTGCTAAGGAAGTATCTTATGATAGCCCTTCTCTTTCGCTTTCTGAGTGTCCCCATGTTGTTCATTAACACAAGAATGCCAGCATGTGATTCACATTTTTCATCCTCAACATCAGAATTATCATCTTCCGGAATATTGTCCAAGTTATTGTCTTTCTTGTTACCCTGATTATAAATGTCATAGTCACTTGTGAACTCTGCCAAGGTCAATTTGTCAAGTGATGCTGGCCTGTTTTCATAATATTGCACGATATTTGGGTAGAATATGTCGTCATTGTCACCAAGATCTTCAATGTTTCCTTTTAGCAGGCCGTCTCTTTTAGCAGGTGGAGCAGTGTTTATAAACTTCTGTTTCCTTGAGAAGGCACACATTTTGTATCCAAAAAGACGGTATATGAGTTCCTGGAGTGACACTTCTCTTGTATCATCAAGTACCTTCCCCAGCTTCTTAAGTTTCACATCTTTTGAGTCTCCACTTCGAGATGATTGCTCAATTGCTTGAAGCAACTTGCTTTGTCCAGTCTCGGCTTTCAGTATATACCCACAGCAATACTCTGCAACACTGTAAGGATCACTAACAGCTTGAAAGTCCATATTTGCATTGTCTGCTTCTAATAGGCTTGGATTGAAGTTATTAATGAAAACATCTTGGCATGAGCGTTTGTAAAAAACTTGTAACTTTCTTTTGGTAACAGTCGACCTTAGAGCCTCTAGGTAGACCTCATATGGCATGCCTAACCTATCCAGGGTTTCAGGAAAACTCATGGCTAAGAACTTTGAGCGACATTCAGAACCATATGTTTGTCTCAAGATGTATTTCTTTATCTTGGTGGCATTGACTTTAGCTGTCTTTATATTTTCAACAGGTGTATCTTTGGAAAATGCCTCGAGCACTGTTGTCCTCATTATGGGATATTTGGGGAAACCAAAGCGACATACTGGTAAAAGGAGCTCCTCACCTTTCTCTTTTCCATCTAGTGCACCATGACCTTCTGTCTCTTTTATTGTTATTAATTTCCGACCTTTCTTCTCGCAGGTAAAAGTATGGTTATGTGTTTGGTATTTTGCTATTAGATTATTAATACCAGCGTTGTCTGATTTAGTTTCCTTATTTGTCTTAATTATGCTGTCAATGAAGGTTAGGAAACTCTCTTTTGAGGACTCACTGTTCACATCAACAGCTGGTGGAGGATTACCTGTCTCATCAGCCAACCAGAGCACACAATGGGCATGCGCACTTCCTCTTTGCTGAAATTCAATTCTGTAAAAATAGTCAACTACCTTGTACTTTCCTAAGCTACTAGGTTTCTGTAATGCCTGCAAAAGTGTTCTAAACCTTGCATCGAAATGGTGGACAACATCTACTGGGTATTTCTTGAGAAGCATATACTTCTGTTTTTTGCTCAAGCCTTCAACTTCCTGGGTTGCCACGTGTTTATTCTTTTCCTTTTCTAATAATGCCTTCATTAGTTCTATCCAGTTGAGCCCATTTGCACTCTTTGTGTAAAAGATATGAGGAGACCCCAATTGACGAAGCATGGCAAAAAGCTTTTTCTTATTCTCTTGGAAATAGGGTGCTGTACCTCTCACATTTTTAAAAGCCTTAAAGCCCAAGTCTGTTCTTTCCATGTATGCCCTGTCCATGTCCTTGATAGATTGCTTTGTATATTTAGTTCTATCCATTTTGGTCTTTCTGAAGAATGTTACACGCGATCTCTTTATTTCAAGTGCTTCTTTGACATGATATAAGAAGCAAATATACAAATAATCATTAATGTATCGACGGTCTATTCCATTAAGCCTTTGTTTGATGTAATTGCTAAACATAACCCCTTTGTCTACATATGTTGATAAGTAGCCTCCAATACCATGAGGAAACAAATGAGGGAAAGCTTTTTCCTCAATGTTAACAACATCTTTCCAGTTTACAAATTTACCTTCTGCAGTCGGTGCCAATACAACTTTCTTCCAAGGTGTTGAATAATTATTTTCAGGTGTAGTTGTCTGCTCATGAGTCAGAATTAACTCTGCCACCAAGTCAGTAGCTCCATTTGCTCTATCAGTTTTAGTGTTGAATGTCTCTAACATTGTGTCCTCGTTAATTTCTGTAATAATATCAGGAATATTGGCATCACTGCTTCTTTGTTACTGCTGGCTTCCTTGAGATGGGCTTCTTTCTGCAGCATCTGTGTTCTCTTCACCATTTTGAATAATACCTTCATCCTCATCAGTTTTACCTCCTGAGGCATCTTGGGCTTCTCTATTAGCAAGTGCTTGTGTGATAAAGTCATTCAACCTTCCTCCATCAAATACTTCTTCTTTAAAAAGAGGATTATGCAGTTAGAAGTAATTGAAATATTCTAGAACTTTGCTCTTCGATATCACCTCCTCTACGACACTGCCTTTGTAGTTTGGCTTTCGTTTCAGGGAGATTGGTATAAATTCCTGATTCCGGGGCAATATTTTCTCCATTGACTGCTTCACATCAGCTTCAACTGTTATCATTGGCCCCCGCACTTTGAAGTCTGGTGATCTTGGCAAGTGAGCAATTCTGATGAAGGGAATGATCAGTTTCAATAAGAAGGCCTCGCATTTGTAAAGTTTCATAGACTCATTTTCAAATTTGTTTGGCAGATTGGATATAATGAACTCAAAGGCTTTCTCATTGCAATTTGGAACTCCACCTTTTTTTATTGTATCCTTACATGCCTTGCATACATAATAATTGCCATCCATGGATACAGTCTGATCATTGATTGTCAGCTTACTTAGCTGTTCTCCATGGAAAGTTGTCTTTGCTCCCTCAAATATTATTTTAGTCATGCTGGACTTTGGGCGATATCGGCACTCTGACACACATATGTAATTCATTGAAGTGTTTTCAATAAGCTTTTCTTTGCAAAATTCAAAGCCTAATAACCTCTGATGTTGATTCCGATCTCTCTGTCTTTCAAGTCTTTTTCTCTTTTCTACCTCAGTTTCTGCAGCTATCCGTTTTTGATCACGAGATTTTTGTTCTTCTAATCTTTGACTTTTCTCTACCTCAGTTTCTGCAGCTATCCGTTTTTGATCACGACATTTTTGTTTTTTTAATCTTGTTTCCATTTCCTCCACTGTTTCCTCACTTCTTGACTTCCTTTTCCGAGTAGCTTCCTTAGATTGTTTGTAATATTCCTTGTTCATTCCATACTTTTCTCGAAGGCTCAAATATTTTGAGGTATTTGGGGAAGATTGGCTATTCAAGTATTCTTGACTTAATTTACAATCACCTTTATCTTCAGAAGAGGTTAATCGGGATATTTTTGGTCTACCCCTTGTACCGCCTTTAAAACCAGAAATATGTATGTGATCAGCCATCTCTTTAGTTAAATCGGGAATGAAAGTTGTATGGAAAGTCTCTCCGTAAGTGAAGGAGCTCAAACAATGAAGCTCGTGCAACACCGGATGTCCGCACTTCATGTGGCAGCAGTTCAAACTTGCATTGAGAGAACGAATCAGCGCCAAACTCAGACCTGATCTTCACTTTCTTTTCAGAATCTAAAATATAAACGGTGAATAAAAACATTCCATTAACACCAAACTTTTAGGAACCATAAGTTCTCTGTACAAAACAAACATCACGGACCGGGTCTGCGTACAAAACAAACACCATGTACCGGGTCAGGTACCCTGATCCTGGAGTCAAATGACGATGTAATTCATTGTTCTGACTCTTAAGGAGAACTTCCTGGACTGAGCACGTTTCCTCAATCGCTCGTGGTGTGAATATCAGGTGGTTTGCTTTGTCATCTTCACCGAAGAGCTATCTCGTTCTGCTGCACCACACGGTACTGTGAGAATGCCAGTGACTAAGCTGAGTGTGGGGGGGGGGGGGGGGGGTTGGAGGAGTTGAGGAGAGAGTGAGGGGAGATTTGTAATCGCATCATTTGAACTTCTGAGGTGAATGTGTCGGCCTATCAAAAAAGGATTTCTGACGTGAATGTGTATAAAATCATTTCTGAGGTGAATGTGTCGGCCTATAAAAAAGCATTTCTGACGTGAATGTGTATAAAATCATTTCTGAGGTGAATGTGTAGGCCTATAACAAAAGCATTTCTGACGTGAATGTGTATAAAAGCATTTCTGATGTGTCATCTTTACAGATCATTTCTTTACAGGTGTGCTTCGTCAACTGTTAAGGTGAAATAAATTTACCTAATTGAAGACAATTATTGCAGGAAACCCCTTTTCCGTAGTCGATGAGAAGCCTGCGTCTTGGCTGCAGTCTCACAATTTCCCACGATTTCCTCGCGTGTTTCAGTCACGAGCTTCACCATGGCTACGACTGGGTGGTGTCATTAATGTCCTTTCCGGCGTCATGTGCATCAGCGTTTTGCATCCCTCCGGGGCGGGTTGTAATCGATTTGCGTTTCCATGTTTAATGCCTGAGCCGAAGGCTGCGTTATCCAAAATATGGTGAATGAGAACGGCACTTGGTAGAACGACCCCCGCCAGGCTAAACAGTTTGTTTGTACGCACTGATAGACGAGATCTGGATTCGGACCTAAACCAAAATCGAATCGGCTTGTTCTGGTCACCGAACCAACTCATCCACCTCGTTTAGACATAACTCATCCATAATTTTTTTAATATCATGTTATATATCGCTTTTGGTCCGATCTCTCAATGGTGAAGAATTACTTCGGAAATTAAATAATACTTGTATCCGAATCAATATTCACATCTTCACCAAAATCGCATCGATTCTGTCTTGTCACACACCCAACCTGTCCATCAATTTTCTTCCAAATCCGTCCATAACTTTTTTGAGATATCGTGTTTATCGATATCTATCGATTTTAGCCCTACAACTCAATGGTGAAAAATCACTTTAAAATTATCTGATCCGTATCCGGATTTGAAACGTCATCAAAATTGAATCACTTCTTCCATGTCAGACATCCAACCTCTCCACCAAGTTTGTCTGAATCCGTCCACAACTTTTTTAAATGTCCTGCTATGTATCGTTTTTGGCCCTATCTCCCAATGGTGGAGAATCATTAAAAAAATTCGACCAGCCGGATCCGAATCCGGATCTTCACCAAATTCTAATCATTTCGTCCTTGTCACATATGCTACCTCTCCTCCAAATTTCGTCCGAATCCGTCCACACCTTTTTGAGATATCGTGTTCACAGACAAACAGACAGACATACATGGGCAAAAACACAACCTCCATCCACCTTCGGTGGCAGGGGTATATATGGCAGCCACATGGAGACGGAATTGGGAGGGAGAGGAGTACAATAATTGATTGATTAATTGTGAAATTAAAATATATAAATGATCATAAAATATTTTCTTAATCAATTGGCTAATAGCAAACCTAAAGCACTAGTGCTTCATCCGAAGATGTATCTTTTAGAAATTTAATTAAATAAGTCATTTATAAAAAATTAAATAATTAATTGATTACTCAATAAATAATTAATCGATTAATCAATAAATAATTAATAGATGAAATGATTAATCAATAAATCAAAAATATCCTTGATCACTCATGTCCAAATATTAGCTTCCCAGCTCAAAAGGTGCCTGAGATATTGGCCAAATGAGAAAGAAAATAAATAAATGATTAATAATGAAAATAAATAAATAATAATCATAAAAAATTAAATTATTAATCAATTTGGTCAGAGAACACATAAACTACCACTATTTCATCAAAATCTGTAACTTAAAAAAAAAAAATTTTTGGGGTCATTAATCGAATAATTAAATAATTAATCGATTAATTGATTAATTAATAAATCAAAAATATCCTTTGCAGCCAAATCACCTGGTCATTGGCATGTCCAAATATCAGCTTCCTAACTCAAAAGGTGCCTGAGTTAATGGTCAGAAGAGAAAGGAAATTTGATTAATTAAATAAGTACTTAATTAATCGATAATAAATAAATAACTCCTCAATTTATTGATTAATCAAAAAAAAAAATAACGTTTTTGACAAAGGACTTGCTCACTATTGTGCCGAAATTTCAGCTTCCTAGCTTAAAGGATGGCTGAGATATCGTCCGGACAAACAAACAAGAAAGCAAGAAAGCAAGAAAGCAAGAAAGAAAACAAGAAAACAAGAAACCAGAGTGAAAACTGAGTACTCTCTTTCAGCGTGCGTCACTGCCGAGCCCCCTTTGGTGCCCGGCAATGACGATTTGCAATGCCTGGAGATGGCATAGGAAAGGAGCGGTGTACAACAAGTAAAGATACATTCAAAGTACACCGCCCCCATGCCAAATAATTAAATATCCTACAGCGCGGCATTGCCGGGGCGCCTCAGGCGCCCGGCAATACCGCAGTGCACCTCATAGAGGCTGCATTGGGAGGGAGAGGTGTACGCTAATTGATTGATTAATTGTATAATTAAAATCAATAAAAGACTATCACAAATTATTTTCTTAATCAATTGGCTAATAGCATCACTAAACCACTCGTGCTTCATCCGAAGATGCATCTTTTAGAAATTTAATTAAATAAGTCATTAATAAAAAATTAAATAAGTAATTGATTCACCAATAAATAATTAATCGATTTAATGATTAATCAATAAATCAAAAATATCCTTGATAGCCACATCACTTGGTCACTGTCCTGTCCAAATATTAGCTTCCCAGCTCAAAAGGTGCCTGAGATATTGGCCAAATGAGAAAGAAAATAAATAAATGATTAATAATGAAAATAACGAAATAATAATCATTCAAAAATTAAATTATCAATCAATTCGGTCACAGAGCACATAAACCACCACCATTTCATCAGAATCTGCACCTGATTTTTTTTTTTTTTTTAGTACTTCATCGAATAATTAAATAATTAATCGATTAATTGATTAATTGATTAATCAATAAATCAAAAATATCCTTGATAGCGACATCACTTGGTCACTCATGTCCAAATATTAGCTTCTGAGCTCAAAAGGTGCCTGAGATATTGGCCAAATGAGAGAGAAGACAAATAAATGATTAATAATGAAAATAAAAAATAATCATAAAAAATTAAGTTATTAATCAATTCGGTCAGAGAACACAAAAACCACCACCATTTCATCAGAATCTGTAACTTAAAAAAAAAAAATTTTCTTGTCATTAATCAAATAATTAAATAAATAATCGATTAATTGATTAATTGATTAATTAATAATCAAAAATAGCCTTTGCAGCCAAATCACCTGGTCATTGACCTGTCCAAATATCAGCTTCCTAACTCAAAAGGTGCCTGAGTTAATGGTCAGAAGACAAATGAAATTTAATTAATTAAATAAGTACTTAATTAATCGCTAATAATTAAATAACTCATCAATTAATTGATTAATCAAAAAACAAAAAATACCGTTTTTGACAAAGGACTTGCTCACTATTGTGCCGAAATTTCAGCTTCCTCGCTCAAAGGATGGCTGAGATATCGCCCGGACAAACAAACAAGAAAGAAAGAAAGCAAGAAAACAAACAACCAGAGTGAAAACTGAGTACTCTCTTTCAGCGTGCGTCACTGCCGAGCCCCCTTTGGTGCCCAGCAATGACGATTTGCAATGCCTGGAGACGGCATAGGAAAGGAGCGGTGTACAACAACCAGAGTGAAAACTGAGTACTCTCTTTCAGCGTGCGTCACTGCCGAGCCCCCTTCGGTGCCCGGCAATGACGATTTGCAATGCCTGGAGATGGCATAGGAAAGGAGCGGTGTACAATTATAATTAGAAGAAAAAAGAATGCCATCATTCGATGCAGATACTTGGTGCTATAAATGAACTGAAGACCAGTTAAAAGAACGGTTCACTCAGAGCAAGTTAGGGTTATCGCTCATGGATGATTGCTCTACTGCCCAATACAAGCAATATTACAAATCAGTTGGTTGCCCAAAAACATTGATTGCTCCATGCATCGCAATTTATTCAAAATGTACAAATTGGCTCTGTGTCTGACAAGTCAGTTGTTGGCGACTTGGCACAGTGATTCAATCAGAATGGTGCAAAATGTCCACAAGGCAACCTCTGTATATGGCTTATCCCTTTTTCTGCAAATGACGAACAAACTAGTTATGTATGTTCAGAATGGCATGGTATGACGAAACCAATGCCACCAAGAGCTGCTTGTATGGCTGTGTGGGTGGAACCTGAAACAAGGCCTCGTTACCTGAGTTTCTCTCAAAATGCTGTTGATCTATTATCGCTTTCTTTGTAACAAGTTTTCTCCTAAACAGTGTTAGCTCCTATACGAGCCTCGACTTAGTATACAAAATAAAAATTAAGTTTTTATTTTACAAATGCACTTAACATCAAGGAATAAGAGGAAAAATAAATAAATAAAATGTGTGCTTGTGTCCAACATCATGGCTCATCAAGGTCTTTACACAGCCAAACAAGTATGACCTCGTCATGGCATTTGCATCTTGGTTAGATGCAAAATAGTTGTAATTTTACAAGAAAACAGTTCCTTTTTTAACAGCTTGTTGGAAGAATAAACCAGAAGCAATTATCCTTAAAGAGAAATGAAAATATAAATTTTCAAAGAAAAATTGCAACAAGTAATTTGCACCTTGCCAAAAAGCAACACCTGGTGGCCCAGGCTCTCAAACAACAACTTATTGGCCAATGAGTCTCAAAACGATCGACAACTAGACGGCACTCGTAAAGGGCTTAGTCTCTCCTCACACGGTCATTCATAACAAAAATAGCTTTGTTAACTGAACATTATACTATTATGAACCACTGCTATTATGACCTATATACATGCACCTTATGTCACAGAGTTTCTTGGCATGGGTTATGAAAGTCATAAATTTAATTCTTCATTCACATCTGGTCACAGATCAGATATATCAAGTTTAAGATTTTTTTGGAGAAGGATTTCAATTTTTTTTTTTTTTTTTTTTTTTTGTATACAAGATCGAGGCTCGTGAAAGAGCAAACATTAATCACACAAAAAGACAAACCGACACACAAAACACAAAAAACAAGGGGAGCGGCAGACAAGATGGGGAGAGAGGGGGGAGGACACAAAAGAGAGGGGTAAGAAGGAGAAGGACACAAACACAACATTTGAGAGCAGGGACATCGGGAGGACTTGGGGGGAGGTGGGAGAGGATTAAAACATATGAACACTGCAAGGACTCTGGGGTGAATTACCGGGGGTAGAAAAGATCAAGGTTTTCGATGGGGGAAGATAAGAGATGGTGGTGAACAGCTGTTTTAAAGACCTGGAGGGAGGAGTGGGATTGAAGGGAGTGGGGGAGTTTGTTCCAGAGGTGGGAGAAAAGGGGAATGAAAGAGTGAAGGTGAGCAGAGAGCCTAGACTTTGGCAGTTTAACCATAAGAGGGTTGCAGGCAGATCTTGTGCGACCTGAAGGAATATTGGGGGGACAGAGCACAGAGAGAGCTGGGGGAGCAAGGCCAGAGAGGAGTCGGTAGAAGACAGAAAGACCACCAACCTGCCTGCGGTGAGTGAGTGAAAGGCCCTCGGCGTTGACTACATCGCAGGAGATTCCAATGATTCTGAAAGCTTTGGCCTCAACAGCGTGAAGCCGAGCAAGGTGTGAGGCAGGAGCACCAGCCCAGAGGGGGGAACAGTATTCCATTGAGCTGCGGATGAAAGCCTTGTATGTGGTGAGGAGCTCAGGTGTGCCAAGGAAGGACTTCGCACGACGGAGGATGCCCAGTCGGCGACTGGCTTTGGAGGCCAGCTTGGAAATGTGGTTTTCCCAAAAAAAGATCATGGCAGATAGTGAGACCCAAAAGCTTGAGCGACAGAACTTCTTGGAGAGGATTGTTGAGAAAGTAGATGGGAGGGTTGTCCAGTCGGTCCTTTCGGAGAGACATTGTAAGAGTGTGAGATTTGTCAGGATTGAAAGACATGTTCCACTTGTTTGACCAGTCTGTGATTTTGTCCAGGTCTGCAGAGAGTGAGGAGGCTGCAGACTGCCGATCTGAGGGATGAGGAATGGAGCGACAGAGAGTAGAGTCGTCAGCAAAGAGATAGAGAGGATTTTCAAGAGAGTCAGAGAGATCATTGATGAAGACCAGAAAAAGCACAGGGCCCAGAACACTACCTTGGGGAACTCCAGCCTGAACAGGAAGAGGAGATGAGAGAAACCCATTCAGGGCCACACGTTGACTACGACCAGAGAGGAAGTCCGCCAGCCATGCGTGGAGATTTCCATGGATACCAAAGGAGGAGAGTTTGGAGAGCAGAGCAGGGTGCCAGACCGTATCGAAGGCACATGAAATGTCAAGGGAGACAGCTCTAATTTCCTGTTTGGCGTTGAGGACCTCCATCCATTGTTGAGAAAGCAGAAGCAGCATGTCCAGAGTAGAGTGACCAGGTCTGAAACCAAATTGATGATCAGAGATCAAGCCATTGGAGAAGAGGAAAGATTTAATATCTGAAGCAATGATGGATTCCATGACTTTGCTGATAATTGGGAGAAGGCTGATTGGTCTGTAGTTGCTGGGATCTGTTTTTGCACCTTTTTTGTGCAAAGCGGTGATGTTGGCTGATTTCCAAGCAGATGGCAGATGACCTTAAGCAAAAGAGAGGGTGAAGAGAACAGAAAGAGGGAGTGAAAGAGCAGAAGAACATGATTTTAGGACCCGTGGGCTGATGCCGTCAGGACCAGTTGCAGAATCAGAGTCGAGGGTTGACAGAAACTTTTCCACCTTGTCAGGAGGAAAGGACACAGAGTCCAGGAGCAGCTGGGTACGACTGGGTACGGTGGGTACAGAGAGGGATGGGTTTGGGACACAAGATTTAGAGGCAAACACAGAGTTGAGGCATTCAGCTTTTTCACGTGCAGAGTCAGCCGTTAAGCCGTTTGAGGTGAGGGAGGGGATGGAGGGGGAAACTACACCAGAAACAGATTTGACCAGACGCCACCAGGATTTGGAAGAGGGAGACAGATAAGAGAGTTCGGTCTTGAGAATGGTGAGATATTGTTTCCTGGCTCTCCTGAGGGTGGACACACACTTGTTTCGGGCTTTGTGAAAGGAAATGAGATTTCCTTCCGTTGGATTTGCTTTCCAGGAGACGAAAGCAAGTTGTTTCAGGGCAACAGCCTCACCACAAGATTCCGTGTACCATGGACGGGAGGAAGGGTATGACAACTGAAGACGAGATGGTATAAATCTGTGCATGAGAGAGAGCAATTTACTTTGAAAGAATTCCCAGGATGAGTTGATGTCAGAGGCGGTAGAGATGGGAGACCAGTCCAGATGATTGATGGCTGCTTGAAGACCGTGCCAGTTGGCCTGAGTGAAATGCCAGACTCGTCGACGCTGAGGAGGCTCTCTGAGAATGGTCAGAGAGATGTCCACTTTGACAAGCACATGATCAGATGAGCCGATTCGAGCAGAAGAAGAGCAGCAGCCATTTTCAGGGAAGTTTGTCATAACCAAATCCAGAAGAGAAGATGCTCCGTTGACTGAGATCCGGGTCGGGAAATTGACAGATTGTGTCAGTCCCAGTGAGTCGCAGAAGTCCTTTGCTGAAGAGCCATGGCTGGTGAGAGAGGTACCCACACCCAGCCCAACTGGCATGGTGACAATTGAAATCACCACATATGAGGAAGAGAGAGTTGGGATGGGTAGATAGAAGTTGGTCCATATTATCAGACAGTGAGATGTAGATGGAGTCATCGCTGATTGGTGGACGGTACAACACACATATGAACAAAAGGTGGGAGCGAAGGGGAAGCCGTAGCCAAAGGTATTCCTGGGGGTGAGGTGGAGAGAGGGCAGTGGAGGGCGAGTGAGGAAGAGAGTTTTTTATAAAGATAGCAACCCCACCTCCAGGACGAGGCTCAGGTCTATCATACCGGAGGAGGGAGTAACCTGGGAGAGATACCAAGGCATCAGAGACATCATGAAGGAGGAAAGTTTCTGTTAAGCAGATCACATCTGGTTTGTCAGAAGCAACCTGTATGGAGAGGTCAGTCAAGTTTGAGCGAAGGCCCCGGATGTTTGAGGTCCATACCGTTAATGAAGAGGAAGGGGGAGCATCGGGTCCAGAACAGGGGGGGGGAGGGGTAGGGTAAGATGTGGAAGAGGAGGAAGAGGTAGGGAGAGCTGTTGAAGGTGTGTCAGAGATTTCAGAATAGCTTGGAGAAAGGGAAGAATGGGGCAGACAAAAGGTTTGATGGAGATTGGGTGAGGCACAGTGAGGTGTTATTTGAGGAGGGGGAAGAGCAAGGCAGGAGGTTTGGGGAGATGAAGGTGAAAGTTGGAAGGAGGAAGAAGCAGGGAGGATGCTTTGAGGAGGAGGGGTGAGAGGGGAGTCTAGGAGGGGAGGAGCGAGGGAGAGTCTCGGAGGGGAGGGGTGTGGGGGGAGTTTAGGAGGGAGGGGAGGGAAGGGGCAAGGGGGGAGATTTGAAAGGGATGGGTGATGGGGAGGATTTGGAGGGGAGGGGTGAGATTGGATTTTGAAAAGTGTACGATTCATGGGAAACGAACATTTTTTGCAAAATGAGTTTGAGACCTTCGAGTCAAAAATACGTTTGAGGGCACTGGAGGAGGGATGGAGTTCTGGATAGTTTATGGAATGTAGAAAGGAGGAACTGTAAGAGATGGTATTATATATATTTTTTGGAATGAATAGATTTGGTGAGCAAGACGAAAGCATCCTTTTGTAGGAAAAGAAGAAAAGGGTGTTATAATATATGAGAGAAAATAGTTGTTCAAGGGAGAGATTATACATTTCTAACCGCGTGATTGCGAACGAAGAACGAACGAACAAAAAGAACAACAAATAAACGAATAATACCTGGGAAGGAAATATTTTTTTGGGGTTTTTTTTGTTTGTTTTTGTGAGTACAGATATTAAACAAGGAGGTACAGTGTGAACGACTGGTACGAAACAGAGAACGAAAATAATTTCAGCGCATTCGACGAATCGCTGAGAGAAAAACAAACCACAAGGTCTGAGACGGTAGGGTAGTCTAAGCCTACGAGTACTAGGCCACATCTTTCAATTCAACCAATTATGGCTGGAATACCACTTCTCTGATGACCTCGTCGTTATCACCCTATATATCACCCTATATACCAATGTACAAAAGAGCACGCACAGCTGTAAGGATGAAGGACGGGAACAGTGGTGAGTTTGAGGTGAAGGTGGGAGTGCATCAGGGGTCGGTACTAAGTCCACTACTATTTGTAGCTGTGATGGAGGTGCTGGCTCAGACCGTAAAGGAGGGTTTACCGTGGGAGTTGTTGTATGCAGATGATCTGGTGTTGATTGCGGAAAGTATGGATGGACTGAAGGAAAAGATGAACAAGTGGAAGGAATGTATGGAGACAAAAGGTCTGAAGGTGAATATCGGAAAGACAAAGGTGATGGCAAGTGGTAAAGCATGTGGTGAGGTGGAAAGAACTGGGAAGTGGCCGTGTGCTGCGTGTAGGAAGGGTGTCGGAGTGAACTCCATTCAATGTACAATGTGTGCTGAGTGGGTTCATCAAAAATGTAGTGGTCTGAGAGGGTCATTAACCAGTGTGGCAGCTACTTTCAAATGTAAGGTGTGCACAGAGGGAGCTGCAGATGGAGGAAATGTTGAGTTGGATCTTGGAGACGGCGTGAAGCTGGAAGGTGTGAAAACATTTTGCTACCTCGGAGACATGCTGAATGGAGAAGGTGGATCAGACTCGGCAACGGTTGCTCGAGTGAGATGTGCATGGAAGAAGTTTCGGGAACTGAGTGGCGTGCTGATGAGGAGGAGAGTGTCGCTGAAGCTGAAGGGAAATGTGTATGCTGCATGTGTGAGAAGTGTTGTGATTTATGGGAGCGAGACATGGGTAATGAACGTAGAGCAGCAACGAAGGCTGGAAAGGGTGGAAATGCGAATGGTTCGATGGATGTGCGGAGTATCGTTGAGAGAGAGGAAGACAAATGATGAATTGCGAAAGATGATGGGAATATTGCCTGTGATTGATGCTGTGAAGAGGAACAGGTTGAGATGGTTTGGTCATGTATTGAGGAAGGATGAAAGTGACTGGTTGAGAAGAGTGATGGAAGTTAATGTAGAAGGAAGTAGAGGACGGGGAAGACCGAGAAAGACTTGGCTAAAGATGGTGGAAGAAGAAATGCGGGCAAGGGGGTTAACAAGGAGAGATGCAGAAAATAGGGCTCACTCCCTCTTTCTGTTCTCTTCACCCTCTCTTTTGCTCAAGGTCATCTGCCATCTGCTTGGAAATCAGCCAACATCACCGGTTTGCACAAAAAAGGTGCAAAAACAGATCCCAGCAACTACAGACCAATCAGCCTTCTCCCAATTATCAGCAAAGTCATGGAATCCATCATTGCTTCAGATATTAAATCTTTCCTCTTCTCCAATGGCTTGATCTCTGATCATCAATTTGGTTTCAGGCCTGGTCACTCTACTCTGGACATGCTGCTTCTGCTTTCTCAACAATGGATGGAGGTCCTCAACACCAAACAGGAAATTAGCGCTGTCTCCCTTGACATTTCACGTGCCTTCGATACGGTCTGGCACCCTGCTCTGCTCACCAAACTCTCCTCCTTTGGTATCCATGGAAATCTCCATGCATGGCTGGCGGACTTCCTCTCTGGTCGTAGTCAACGTGTGGCCCTGAATGGGTTTCTCTCATCTCCTCTTCCTGTTCAGGCTGGAGTTCCCCAAGGTAGTGTTCTGGGTCCTGTGCTTTTTCTGGTCTTCATCAATGATCTCTCTGACTCTCTTGAAAATCCTCTCTATCTCTTTGCTGACGACTCTACTCTCTGTCGCTCCATTCCTCATCCCTCAGATCAGCAGTCTGCAGCCTCCTCACTCTCTGCAGACCTGGACAAAATCACAGACTGGTCAAACAAGTGGACCATGTCTTTCAATCCTGACAAATCTCACACTCTTACAATGTCTCTCCGAAAGGACCGACTGGACAACCCTCCCATCTCCTTTCTCAACAATCCTCTCCAAGAATTTCTGTCGCTCAAGCTTTTGGGTCTCACTATCTGCCATGATCTTTCTTGGGAAAACCACATTTCCAAGCTGGCCTCCAAAGCCAGTCGCCGACTGGGCATCCTCCGTCGTGCGAAGTCCTTCCTTGGCACACCTGAGCTCCTCACCACATACAAGGCTTTCATCCGCAGCTCAGTAGAATACTGTTCCCCCCTCTGGGCTGGTGCTCCTGCCTCACACCTTGCTCGGCTTCACGCTGTTGAGGCCAAAGCTTTCAGAATCATTGGAATCTCCTGCGATGTAGTCAACACCGAGGGCCTTTCACTCACTCACCGCAGGCAGGTTGGTGGTCTTTCTGTCTTCTACCGACTCCTCTCCGGCTTTGCTCCCCCAGCTCTCTCTGTGCTCTGTCCCCCCAATATTCCTTCAGGTCGCACAAGATCTGCCTGCAGCCCTCTTATGGTTAAACTGCCAAAATCTAGGCTCTCTGCTCACCTTCACTCTTTCATTCCCCTTTTCTCCCACCTCTGGAACAAACTCCCCCACTCCCTTCAATCCCACTCCTCCCTCCAGGTCTTTAAAACAGCTGTTCACCACCATCTCTTATCTTCCCCCATCGAAAACCTTCATCTTTTCTACCCCCGGTTATTCACCCCAGAGTCCTTGCAGTGTTCATATGTTTTATTCCTCTCCCACCTCCCCCCAAGTCCTCCCGATGTCCCTGCTCTCAAATGTTGTGTTTGTGTCCTTCCCGCTCTTCCCCCTCTCTTTTGTGTCCTTCCCCCTCTCTCCCCATCTTGTCTGCCGCTCCTTGTTTTTTGTGTTTTGTGTGTTGGTTTGTCTTTTTGTGTGATTAATGTTAGCTCTTTCATGAGCCTCGATCTTGTATACAAAAAAAATTAAAAAAAATAAAATATAAATTGTGGTAAGAATTGTTTGGACCATGTGATCATGAAGGTTAGATTTCTCCCTGTAATAACTATTTCTCCATGGGTAAGTTGTATTGCAAATCGTGCACCGAGGAGGCAGTGAGTGTTAATCTTAAGACAGTATAGAGTAAGGTTGCACCTGTTTTTAGGTGAGGCCAGGTGAGGACTTGGGTACAAATATCAAAGGCACACTGGAAAGTGCATTGCACTACAGGAGAAGCGACACCATCACAGACTGTATGGCTAGTGCACCGCAAGCCATGGTGTCGAGGTTGGCTGCAGAGTTCTGGAGAGGAAAGGAAGTCTTCTTTATTGGAGCCACCCCGCAGGGTGGGATGGCCTGGAAGATGGCACACCCACAGAAGCGTCAGCCAATGACAGGACCCGCCACCCACAAAAGCAGTCCCAGAGTTGACGAGGACCATGACCGCACTGAGCAGATCAGTTGGAGTCAAATCTGAAAGGGAGAGACATCCTTTCCTTTGCTTGTCTGCCATATTTTGTCACCATTTATTCTCCCCTCTTCCTCCCTGAGCTGTGCTTTTTCCGCCTTTTTGTATACAGGGTCAAGGCTCATCAAATAGTTATAAGAGAACGGATAAGGATGTAACAGGACAAAAGGAACAGCAAAAAGAGAAAGTGGAAATGTCAACAGCAGGGCCGAAGGACAAAATAGACACACGGACAAAAAGGGATGTGGGTAGGGATGAGGGGTAGGGAGAATGCAAGGAGTGGATACAGAAGCAAATTCCCAGGAAGGAAATCTGGGGGGAAAAAAATATGGAGGGGGGGGGGGTGAATGATAGAAAAGATCATGTTTTCGGGCTGAGTGAGATGGTGGTGAACAGCTGTCTTGAAGACCTGGAGGAAAGGGTAACATTGAAGAAAATTAAGCGACTCGGCCGGAATTTACCAGTTATATCAATTTAACGCAAGGCATGTAATGGTTTGGCACAGAAAATTGGACAAAAACACGAATTGCAATACAGGAATGAAAATTAAACAGTAAAACACATGTATCTGGTCTGGGAAACTTAGCCTTGGTGAACTGGAGGGAGGAATTCACAAACCAGCAACACATGTGGAGCAACCGGGAACAAGAAACAAACGTCAGTGTGCATGACCACAGTGACCTTCACGCCACTAGTTTCATGCCTGCTCAAGACCTTGCCTGCCCCCTTTGTTGTGTGAATCCAGTATTTGGCGCTATAATGTGTCATGTCATTACCTTCGCAAAAGCGGAAGGTTATGTTTTGATCGCTGTGTATTTATTTATTGTGCAATAGTTGTTGTTGGTGTTGTTTTTCTTTGTATGCAGAGTCAATGGGACTCGTAATCTGTCACAAGCAGTCTTGGTAGACCAAATCTCCATAATATTCCCAAAGGGTGGGTAAAGCCCCGGCATTCTCCACACAACAAATTCCATTCTGAGCTGCTCAGAGCTCATTCTTGTGTACAACGGCTTCATCTCATGCATCAATTAATGCAAATCCCATCTCTGTACACCTGCAATTGCTCCCCCACCTTGCTTCCCTGGAAATTATAGCATCCACGGTTCCCTGGGTTACTGGCAATATCTTGTCAAGGCAGAATCCCAAAAGGTCTGCTGCTCACCCATTGCAAGTGGTTTAGTTAACTCACTTACACCTCATTTCAGGCCTCCCTCTTCCTGTCCACGTATGTGGAGAGGAGGGGGGGGGGGGATTTGGGGGGGAGGCATTAGAGTTTACCTTGATGTAGTTAGAAATGTATAGGGAAGTAGGGTCCACCCCTTTTTTTGTTCGCTTACCCATCTGTGATTGAGTATTGAGTGAAGAACCACCTTTAGAGGCCATTTTTGGCCTTTTTTGAGCACCGTGGTCCCCTTTTTTGAAGCAATGTTTTAGGGCCGGATGCCCTTCCTGCCACCAACCCTGTTAGTCGCCCCTTGCGACACACACAGGGAATTACCAGTGAACTGGTACTCAATTTGCCGACCTCGGAAGGATGACAGGCTGAGTCAACTCCCCTGGCATTAATTCAGCGATCGACTGGGATTCAAACCCAGGATCCAAGGACCCCAAGCCCGCACCCTAACCGCTAAGCCTGATTGAGTATGGAGTGAGGCGCCTTAAATGTCTTTCGATTTATTTTACCTCATTGTATTTTACCTCACCACCTAAAGGTGGTTTTTATTGTATATAATCAATTATTAATTGCATTCCCTTCCTTCCCACCCAACCTGGCGTTGTATTCCTTCATCGGGTCAGTCTTCCCCTGGTTTTCTTATTCGGGAATAAACCTGTTGGGGTTACAAAAGCTTTAAGTTTCTCGTGTGTTCTCCTCACAACTGCACGCACATAAATCCGCCATAATTTAACGCAGTCGGACGGAGTTAAAGCCAGTTCGGTCCATCCGTCCAGCGGCGGTGTTAGTCGGCATGGATCCGACAGTATTGTCGCGTAACCGTGATTAACACCACAGTTACGGATGACCGATTTGCGAGACTAACTCCCGAGGCGAACACTCAATGGCGGACTCAAGTTCAACACCAACGCACGGAATGGCGGGACGCCGCGAAGGCTCCGCAACCTTATCTATTAAAATCAAACACCCAGGAAAACTGCGTTCAGATATTATGTACAAAAAGTAATATAAGGGTTTATTAGGAAAAGTAAAGCCAGTGAAAAAGCCCGCCGGTAAATCTAATAACTCTAATCGGGACGTCCCCACACGACAGACAGCAAACACAAACGAGGGAGATTAATTACGAAAATAATACGTCTTGTAAAATGTACACAAGGAGCTCGGCTTATCTGTCTTTGTCGTCTTGTATTGTTTGCCGTCCACCCCGGCACCGCTCGGCCCCGATGCACCCACGAGGCCTCGCTCCACCAGGCTCCGATCCTCTCGCCGCCCACCAGGTCCGTGCACCACGCTCCAAAGCACCCAACGCAAGCCAGCAGCTTCACACGAGGTCGATCCCCACACAAAGCACGAAGACAGGACCGGAGAGAACGCAGGTGTGACTGCACGTCTCGTCCTTCCAACTCGCTTCTCAATTGCTCACTGCCAAGCTCGAACTCGACTGCGACTGCCCGAAATGGCGTGTCCTCTCCAACTCCAACTGGCGAACTAACTCCGTGTGACTTGCGACTCAACTCTCTGGTGCCTGCCTGCGTCTGCCACGAACTCAACTCAACTTCGCGAACTGGCGTCCGACCGTCGCCTATATTGGTGGCCGATGACGTCACATTGGCGCACTCCTCAGCCAATCATAGCCTCCCAACTCGCCCAGGTCACGCCCTCTGCGGCATGCGACTCCTGACATCTCCCGTCCGTGACCCCGCGGTCCTGGCATAACACGTGCCGGCCAGGTTTGTAGGCCTTTGGAGGTGTACACGGTGGCGGCCAATTGTGGTGGTGTTTTTGACCTGGTTTCCTGTCAATTTAATACGAAGTCCTTGTCAGGGAAAGGGGATTATTTAATGTTGCGCTAAGGACCTAACTAATGTTTATGTGGTTTGCAGTGCCATAAGGGACAAAGGTTTGATTACTAGGTGATACTCACAGGGGCGTTACCTTTAATCCCTCACTATTTAACACTCGAATCTCCAGGTAGATCCACACTCATACATCTTACCCCGACAACCGCCTGAACATCAATAACTTATTACATGTAGAGTCCCTGTCACGACAGCCGAATACCTACCTATTCAGATCTACCTAGCTCTAGATGTTGCATTACCAAATTCATAACACAGCCCCCCCCCCCTGGAACCGTAGCTCCTGCAAGGTTCACCGCAGGGCTACCATTCCAGCCTTAACACTTACTGTCACACACTTAATTAACCTATGAAATAAATCAGGAAGGGCTGTGGGAAGTGAGTCGGACTACCTACCTACACTTCCTTAACATGCTGAACCCCTTAACCATCATGCAAGTATGTACATCTTCTTCGTTGTTCCTGTGGAGGGAGGAAACAACAACACACAACACTAACTTAACCACAAAACTTAACCATCTTTCCAAAACTCAAAACTCTAACCTTTGTACATACCCCGGTCTACAGACCGCGTCCCCCGGTGGATGCCACAAGACACAACCTTACCTGCGGGGCCATCCCCAATGCATCCCACTAAATTTCCACGGGCCCTGTCCAGATGTTACAGGTGAGTGACACGGCTCGGTGGATTTCGCCCACATTCATGCAACACAGACCCCTTAACCACTCATTCTCATTCCATAGGTCATCAAGGCATTTCAAAAATCAACAGAGCACTTATTTCAATACACCCCCTGCAGGACCATGGCATTGATGTCATTCACGTGTGTGTGCATTCCTCAACTAGGCAGCGGGGAGGTACCGCACAAAAAGATGGTGGGGGGCACATCAGGCTGTGGTGCCCGCAGTCCCAAAAACAAGTCAACCGACTTACAAGTTCATTGCCCCCCCCCCCCCCCCTTTACCTCTTGGCCCCATGACAGCCCAACAGCCCCTTTCCGCCGTTACCTCGCCGGTGAGGGTCTCCACACACACCAGGCTCCTTTGCCTCCTGCTTTCGCGCAGCAACACGGGTCACCGGGGGACTTCCTCACCCCGCGGCGCCCAACCAGACCCTCCACCGACGAGCTCCAATTTCCAGTTACCACCGGCTGCCAGGGGTAATTGCCGCAGAGGGGGGCCCGCAGGCATCGCTCCTCAGAGCTTGCTCTGTACCTGCGGACACACACACCTTCCCCACCCACAAGACCCCAAAACACACTTCCTCCCCCACTGCCATTCAATTCTCCACACAACTCAGCACAATTCAGTACAATTCCATAGATGGTGTAAAAGGTGTTACAAGGCTTGCCATGGCCTGCTACATGTGAAATTCCCCCAGTTCACATTTAAACCATCACATCTTCCCAAAAGCACATTTCCAAAAGCACAATTATCACCCCTCATTATCTCCAATAATCATCACACACTCTCCAGGTTCCACTCTCACGACCACATCAAAACACGTAACCACAATACAAAAACATACGCCACCCACAAGACACTGTGGCTCCCATTCCATCCCCTCACCGGCCATGTCATCACTCACACCCGCCTCCCAACTCCAATTTACATGTCCCCAATTTCCCAAAGCAAATCCTGAAGCCTGGGACAGTACTCCTCAAAACACTCACCTCAAGTTCAGGTAGTTGCAGGTTGGTCAGGTTCAAGGGTGTCATCCACCACACAATTCCCAAAATTTCACATTGGGCCTACCAAATCCTTCCAGATTTCTCTTTTGTCCCCACTACACTGGCAGGTATGTGGATCCGCATCCAACGGTGATCATCACTACACAACTACCTGTGGCCACGACAGCTCTGCACCTCTACCGTGCAAGGGTCACCGGGACAAGGTGAGCAGTCAAAACGCCAACATGGCCCATGAGTGTCCATAAGGGTGCGACCCACCATCCATCCTTCGGCCCCCCCTGCGAGGAACACAGCTGCAGCAGCCCCAGCTGGCCAATGTGGTGAGCACTTGCTGCCACAACACACACTACCGCACACACAACCTCGGCCCTGGGGGGCACGGTCGCAGTGCGTGGCATCCCTACAGCCACGTCCCCTGCACCTCCCCATCATCCCCCAGTCCGACTACAAAACTGCAGCCCCCCCAGTGCTCACCCACACTTGACCACACCAAGGTCCAGTCAACAGCCATGCTCCACCAGGAGACCCACCCAGAAGACATGGTCCACACACCTCGGACACGCACAGCACCACGTTGACCCTCAGGCTACACAACTACATCCCCATCATCCCGCGTCCCAAATATCAGCACAGTTGCCCCCGCAACCAGTTGAAAGCTGTGTCTTGCTACCCTATTAATTTCATCACAGCCTCCAACACTTTGGTCTACACACCTGGATCAATAATGGCGTCACTGTACAGTGTCCACCATGGCATTTCAAAATCCACCCTTAAATTTCCATCTAACCCACAGATTACCCATGCCAACCATTTGTCACATTTCACTCACCTCACCAAAGAAGGATGCTTTGCCATACACATGCCAGCCGAGCATGGCCCATATGCTCGGCGCGTTACACATCTCCCGATTCACATCCCCATGGCTCTCTTCCCAACCCGAGAGTCCATAAATCATAACGGAGCATCTGTGGAAGGTCACTCACACCATCACGTTCCACAGATGCCCCAATGGTTGTCCGGCAGGCTATCTCCATCCCTGTCCATTCGGTTTGACCCGCGTCCATCGACCAACACGGCATGGCAGGTCATCACATGCCAGTTGTCCCAAAGTCTCAGGGAGAGGGTGTCAGGTCGCATGCCCGGGTGATCACTACATCAGGCCCAAGCTGGCCATCTGCGGTGCCACCACCAAAGCGCGACCCACAACACCTCCCCCCAGTGGTCCTCAATATTTGCCATCCCAGGCTTGAGAAACCACCTCGGACCTCCCTGGAGGTCTTAACCCCCACCAGGGTCCGGTGACCCTGCCGGCCCGAGCCAGCAGCTCGGACGGCGCCCCGACGGACAAGGGACGCCACACTCCACCAGACCCCCCGTGGGACCCAGGTCGTACCTCGACACCCAAGGCTGGACCCCACGTCCAAATCTCGCCATCACAGCCCCCCAGCTGGCCGGCATACCCAAATTTTGAAAGGGGCAACTTTTGCCCGAGGCCATCACCCATGACCTCTCCATGTCCAAATCCCGCAGCCCGGGGACCAATCCCCACCATGGCTGCTCCAAATCAATTTCCCATTGTAATTTTATTTTACATTTTATTTTACAAATTTTCATTCCCATTGCCAACCCGCAGCTGCAGGGAACAACCTCTACCACCGGTTGTTCTGCCCCTCCCTGCAGTTGATCCAAATTCCCTACAGGGACCAAATCTCCAGAAGCTCTATCTCCCGATCCTCCAAGATCCAAATCCAGCCCGGAGCCAACACACTCCCCCAACTGGTTGTCCAATTTTGGAGCCTCTGTTTCCAAATAGCAGTGTACAGTGAGCGTCCCCTCGGTCATTCCAACCACCTCCTTGGACCAACTCACCTCTTCCCCCAGACTCCTTTGGGCCTGAACAAGCTCTACCTCCATGGGACTGTCACAGGTCTCCAGCCGCTGGATCAACTCATCCTCATCATTAGAAATCATTCCTGGCCCCGCCAGGCTTTGATCAATATCCCCAATAAATACCCGGTCCGGCTCTATCGCATGGACCCCCAAAAACTCTACCCCCTCTTGCTCCGCACCACCGCCCTGGTGCTGCACAATTCCAAATTCATCCCCCGGTTGGGGTGTTGTGACATCCACACGGTCCCGATAAACAACCAGGCCAGAATGTGGGAAACATTCCCCATTACAACTCTCACATTCCAAATTTCCTTCCCCGCTCACCTGCGGACTCTCCACGTTTACCTGCAGGCATTCCCCCTCTACCTGTACACATTCCCTATCCACCTGTGGACATTCCCCATCCACCTGTGGACATTCCCCATCCACCTGTGGACATTCCCCATCCACCTGTGGACCTGCGGTCTCCCCATTTACTTCAATTGCCATTCCCTGTGCAATTCCCAATTTTGCCATTCCCGGCTCCTGAGCCCCCATTTGAGTTTCTACTTTACCCTCAAATTTCCCCAGTCTGTCCGTAATTTGGTTTTGCACTCTCCCTTCTATGCCATCAATTCGTTCCCCCAGCTGCTGTGCCATTTCCCCAATTTTTCCTTCCAATTGTTCATTCCTTTCCTTTATTTCATTCCTCCATTCCTTCCCCTGCGACTCCATTTTATTTTCCATCCCTTCAATTTTATTTTCCAACCCACTTTTCATTTCTCCCATTTGTTCCTCCAATCGATCACTCATTCCCTTCATTCCTTCCCTACATTCCTTCCCCTGGGACTCCATTTTATTTTTCATTTCTCCCATTAATTCCTTTAAAAATTTCATTAAAGCCTGGTCGTCTCTCGGGGCCGTCCCATTTGTTCCCGACTCCCCGGTAGGGGAGGGGGATAAGTTGGTGCTCGGGACGAGGGAGGTTCCAAGGCTCACCTCTGCATCAAATTCCCCTATTTCCGGCTCACTCCCAACGCTGACGGAGGCCTCGCTGCGTAATTCCATTTCGTCGACCTCCGACATCCGCTTTTCGGAAGGTCGTTCCCCGCGCGCGTATTTATTTTAATAATTCCTGAAACACAATTTAAATTTGACGAAGACGCGATATCGCGCTCCGTTTGCCCAATTGATTATCAAATTTCTCCGCCTCAACTATAAAAATTTTGCGTTCGAACGTCGAGCGCAATGTACGCCCGACCGTGTCGATGTCGCCCCGCGGACAAAAAAATTTGTCCGACCGTGTCGATGTCTCGCCGCGGACAAAAAAATTTGTCCGACGGGTTCAAATCCCACTCCTGACACCACTTGTCGCGTAACCGTGATTAACACCACAGTTACGGATGACCGATTTGCGAGACTAACTCCCGAGGCGAACACTCAATGGCGGACTCAAGTTCAACACCAACGCACGGAATGGCGGGACGCCGCGAAGGCTCCGCAACCTTATCTATTAAAATCAAACACCCAGGAAAACTGCGTTCAGATATTATGTACAAAAAGTAATATAAGGGTTTATTAGGAAAAGTAAAGCCAGTGAAAAAGCCCGCCGGTAAATCTAATAACTCTAATCGGGACGTCCCCACACGACAGACAGCAAACACAAACGAGGGAGATTAATTACGAAAATAATACGTCTTGTAAAATGTACACAAGGAGCTCGGCTTATCTGTCTTTGTCGTCTTGTATTGTTTGCCGTCCACCCCGGCACCGCTCGGCCCCGATGCACCCACGAGGCCTCGCTCCACCAGGCTCCGATCCTCTCGCCGCCCACCAGGTCCGTGCACCACGCTCCAAAGCACCCAACGCAAGCCAGCAGCTTCACACGAGGTCGATCCCCACACAAAGCACGAAGACAGGACCGGAGAGAACGCAGGTGTGACTGCACGTCTCGTCCTTCCAACTCGCTTCTCAATTGCTCACTGCCAAGCTCGAACTCGACTGCGACTGCCCGAAATGGCGTGTCCTCTCCAACTCCAACTGGCGAACTAACTCCGTGTGACTTGCGACTCAACTCTCTGGTGCCTGCCTGCGTCTGCCACGAACTCAACTCAACTTCGCGAACTGGCGTCCGACCGTCGCCTATATTGGTGGCCGATGACGTCACATTGGCGCACTCCTCAGCCAATCATAGCCTCCCAACTCGCCCAGGTCACGCCCTCTGCGGCATGCGACTCCTGACATCTCCCGTCCGTGACCCCGCGGTCCTGGCATAACACGTGCCGGCCAGGTTTGTAGGCCTTTGGAGGTGTACACGGTGGCGGCCAATTGTGGTGGTGTTTTTGACCTGGTTTCCTGTCAATTTAATACGAAGTCCTTGTCAGGGAAAGGGGATTATTTAATGTTGCGCTAAGGACCTAACTAATGTTTATGTGGTTTGCAGTGCCATAAGGGACAAAGGTTTGATTACTAGGTGATACTCACAGGGGCGTTACCTTTAATCCCTCACTATTTAACACTCGAATCTCCAGGTAGATCCACACTCATACATCTTACCCCGACAACCGCCTGAACATCAATAACTTATTACATGTAGAGTCCCTGTCACGACAGCCGAATACCTACCTATTCAGATCTACCTAGCTCTAGATGTTGCATTACCAAATTCATAACAGTATTATCAGTACGTCTTCCTTAAAATTCAAAAAGCCCTGCTATCATAAAATTATTCAGTGTTCAACTTTAGGCAAATAAGCAGCAGCAATAAAACAGCAAAGAGCCCTGGTGTTGGGCTAGCGGCTAGGGTGCCGGCTTTAGGATCCTAGGATCCTGAGTTTGAATCCCGGTCGATCGCTGAATTAACGCCAGGGGGTTGACTCAACCTGTCATCCCTCCGAGGTCGGCTAATTGAGTACCAGTTCACTGGTAATTCCCTGTTTGTTGTTAAAGGCGGCAAAAAGGGTTGGCGTCAGGAAGGGCATCCGGCCGTAAAACATTGCTTCAAAAAGGGGACCAAAAAACAACAACAACCACGGTGCCCGAAAAAGGCCAACCCCCGCTTTGCAGGGAAAAATGGCCTCTAAAGGTAGTTATTTTATATTTTTATATAATAAAACAGCTACACCTCCACCAACCACAAAAAAGCATCAGAATGCAAGCAAATTAAATGAAAAACAAATTAATTTCAATAGCAGGCTGCAAAATAAAGTCAGTGCAATCATGGGAGAGACAGAGAGAGACAGAGAGAGACAGAGAGAGACAGAGAGAGACAGAGAGAGACAGAGAGAGACAGAGAGAGACAGAGAGAGGAGTGCGTACTGATAAAAGACTTTCCTCTGTTAGGCGGCTCGGAATAAAGAGCACTGGCATGGCATAAGTGGTAAAAATAAATCAACCTGATTAAAAGCAGCTGCCTCATTGGACATTTGTCTGAATGAGTGCAGCTGTTCCTTGCTTCCAGCTTGCTATCTAAACAGAGGCAATGACTACACATGAACACGAGCTACACAGGCCAGATGGGTCAAAGTAATACAATCACTGCAGTTGCTATTGCAATCATTTGTGGTATCTGAAAATTATGATCAAATCAGTGGCTATCTCAAAATACTGTACTGTACATTTGAATAATGTACATTTGAATAATGGTATAGAAATGTAATTACGCGTACAGGTTGACCCCAAAAAGGTGGACCCTGGAAAAAGTTTAATAACCCTCAGTCTTCATTCAATCTCTCATTTTTCAGGTCTTGACTGAGTTAAATGAGAGCGTATCTGCCAAGTTTCTTGAATCTACAACATTCACACACCATGTCATGGACACCAAAAGAAAAGTCATTTTCTGCAGAAAACTATCTGAAGACAAATTCATTCTTACAGACAAGGAGCCTATTCTGCCCACATTTTGCAACAAGAAAAGCACCCAGCAAGTCTCAAATTCAAAAGTTTGTGAAAAGAAATTGATACAGCACGGCACAGTTTTGTGTATGAATTCACCAAACAGAGGAGGCTACTCTGGCAAACTAAAATCAAGGTCACCCGAGAATATCGCTATATTTGCCGACAGTCGCCCACAGTCCCAAGAAATCTCTCCGGCACCAGTCAAGGGCTCAACTTCAGCAAAGAAAGCTTGAAGAGAATTCTAATGTAGGCCTTAGCATTGAGACCTTTCCAAATATCTGTCAAACAGAAGTCGACGGATAACGATATCGTGAGAATAACAATGTGATACTCACTTGGGAACGCAATGGAGAAGAATCCTGACATCTTGAATGATTATGTGGTTATTTAATGAGGCCCATTTTCTCCTCGGTCATATGAATAGCAGAAACAACATTCTGGGGTGTGAAAAGCCTGACTTTGATTTGCAAAGACCATTTCACTCAGTAAAGTACACTGCCTGGTTGGCTATCTCAAAGCATGCAATAATTAGGCCATTTTGGTTTGAGGACAGGCAAGGAAATGCCCAGACTGTGAATAAGGAACATTACATTGAAGTCTGTCTTGGGGAAAATATGGGATGCCCTGGGCGAGATGGATGGAGTTGACCAGGGGGAAAAGTGGCACCAGCAGCAGGATGGGACGACGCCTCACTGTGCAAATCCAAAGCTGCAGTGGCTGGAGGAGACAAATTCGAAGACAGGGTCATCAGTCGAAGAAGCGAGGAGGAGTGGTCCCCATATTCACCCGACTTGAGTCACCCTCATTTCTTCTTGGGGGGGGGGGGGGCTTCTTGAAAGACCAGCTTTACGAAGCCATTACCACGAGCATACAGGCCATTGGTCATGAACAGTGCATACAAGAAGTAATCAATAACTTTGCCCGACATGTGGAGCATATCATCAAACATCGATGCCATTAGTAATTTAATTGTACAATTGTCAAATATATTTGCAGACAACTGCCATCTTGATTATGTGACATCTTTATTAAGTCAGTAATATGATCTGCAAATTTTGTTAAGTTCAGACGTTATTAAAGTTATTCAACTCTTCCCGGGGAACACTTTTTGCGGTCACCCTGTACAATTGTACATAGTAAATGGGTCATACAAGTAGGCGATCTGGTGATCATCATCTGGCGATGATCTGGTGTTGATTGCCGAAAGTATGGATGGACTGAAGGAAAAGATGAACAAGTGGAAGGAATGTATGGAGACAAAAGGTTTGAAGGTGAATATCGGAAAGACGAAGGTGATGGCAAGTGGTGAAGCATGTGGTGAGTTGGAAAGAACTGGGAAGTGGCCGTGTGCTGTGTGCAGGAAGGGTGTCGGAGTGAACTCCATTCAATGTAAAATGTGCGCTGAGTGGGTTCATCAAAAATGTAGTGGTCTGAGAGGGTCATTAACCAGTGTGGCAGCTACATTCAAATGTAAGGTGTGCACAGAGGGAGCTGCAGATGGAGGAAATGTGGAGTTGGATCTTGGAGACGGCGTGAAGCTGGAAGATGTGAAAACATTTTGCTACCTCGGAGACATGCTGAATGGAGATGGTGGATCAGACTCGGCAACGGTTGCTAGAGTGAGATGTGCATGGAAGAAGTTTCAGGAACTGAGTGGCGGGCTGATGAGGAGGGGAGTGTCGTTGAAGCTGAAGGGAAAGGTGTATGCTGCATGTGTGAGAAGTGTTATGATTTATGGGAGCGAGACATGGGTAATGAACGTAGAGCAGCAACGAAGATTGGAAAGGGTGGAAATGCGAATGGTTCGATGGATGTGCGGAGCATCGTTGAGAGAGAGGAAGACAAATGATGAATTGTGAAAGATGATGGGAATAGAGCCTGTGATGGATGCTGTGAAGAGAAACAGGTTGAGATGGTTTGGTCATGTGTTGAGGAAGGATGAAAGTGACTGGTTGAGAAGAGTGATGGAAATGAATGTAGAAGGAAGTAGTGGACGGGGAAGACCGAGAAAGACTTGAAGAAGAAATGCGGGCAAGGGGGTTAACAAGGGGAGATGCAGAAAATAGGGCAAAATGGAGAACATTGTCATGGGGACCGCAAGGCTAACCCCCACTCTTGCAGGGAAAATGGCCTTAAAATGCCTGTTGTTGTTGTTTGTTGTAGTGTGCAGCATCTTGTTGGGCTGGTAGGGTGGATGAGAGGTATGTACACTCACTTCAAACTGTCAAGTCTGGTGTTGCATAGACATAGACGTTTCATAGACAGGGTGATTCAATGAGAGTGCCGTCCCTCAGATGGACGTTAAACTGGCATCCGGTCCGCTGGCATTAGTTGATGGGCATTAAAGATCCCACATTGTACTTCCTGATGACTAGGCAGGCTATCGCCGGCACCATGGCTACATTTCAAAATTCCTGCCCTAACAACTAAGTCGAACGTCAGGCCTGGCGAGCAGGTCTGTAAAAGACTTTAGTCAAAAACATCTGCCTGGCCAATCCCACAAGAACGTGGGAATGATTGTCGCCATTAAAGAAGTGTGGACAACCTTGTAGCCAGTTGCATCATTCCTGGAAACACGGATTTGGATGCAATACCACGTTAGGGCAGCCGTTATAATTTGGTAAGGGGGTCAGCAATAACTCATCTATTCTCGCAAAAGACACCAAGAGATCTTTAATATCCACCAGCAACTCAATGTGACAGACGGATGTTTTGACTTAAAGCTCCATCTGAGAGACAATGAGCTTACGGAAGGAACACGCTGTTTGTGAAACATCAAGGTGACAAATTAATACTTGTATGTAAATCAAACCCAGGCTCAAAACTTGTCATTATATTATTCTTGCCAGCTCTTGGAGAAAAAGTGAAACATGAAGGAATAAAGCGAAACTGATCTTTTATAATCAAGTACAAGCACCTTTTTGAAAGCCATTAAATATCCTTCAATTTCGTCATCATTGGGGTTTGACATTGAGGGGTTTGACTTCCGGTTCCTCGGGCGAGTGAGGCGTGCTTCGAGCTCTCCACGGCATCGAAGTTTGAGTGTTTTCCCATTCTTGTCTTTGTCAAATTTCCACTGGTTATTTTGCTGTGTACGTGTTATTGTGTGTTTCTAGTTGGTGTTGCTTTGTGGTTCGTGCAAACTTGTGTGTAATTAATCGTTTTCTGGATCGTACCTTGTGCGCGGCCTGGTGACTTGGGGCTTCCCTCCCCCCGTCGGTGTTTTGTCGGTTTGGGTTATTTCCTTCACTGTATTGCTTGTTTCTTTTATTTTGTTTTCTCCCCCTCACCTCACCTCCCTAGACAAATAATTCTATATTGATTCTTTCTCTCCTCCCGGACACGTGCTTGTTCGCTCTCCTCCTCGTCTCGGCTTGTGCCCCACCCCCTGTATCTCGTTTTTCTTCCGCCTCTGCCCCTTCTTTCTCAAATCCACGTTCTCGCTTGGAGACTTTTCCCGGATTGTTTTTCATGGTTTTGTTTGGATATTGTTGGAATATGTTTAAACCGCAGCCGTGATGCTGACGCCGCCCCCCCACCACCCCCCCTCCCACCCCAGAATTTCCATGTTTTAAACGTTTCCCAGTGTGTACCCTGGTCAGAATAGGTACACCGTATCCCTGCGTGTCATAAGAGACGACTAAGAGGGTTGGCGTCAGGAAGGGCATCCGGCCATAAAAACATTGCCTCAAAAAGAGAACCATGACAATTCCAAGTACATATGGGTAGGGTGCAGCCCGAAGTGGAGGTCGGTTTCTGAGGTTTGGGACATGGAATGTAGGGACAATGACAGGGAGATCAGGAGAAGTGGTGGAAGTATTGGTCAGAAGAAGAGTGGACATATGTTGTGTGCAAGAGACGAGATGGAAGGGAAGTGGTGTGAGAAAGGTGAAGGGTAGGCAGGGACAGAAATACAAGTTTGTGTGGCAAGGGTGCCCAGAGGGCGTGAATGGTGTTGGTGTCCTGTTTTCTGAGGAGTTTGTAGACAGTGTGGTGAGTGTGACTAGAGTGAGTGATAGGTTGATGATGGTGAAAATGATGATTGGAAAGCTCTTGGTGAACGTCATCTCGGGATATGCTCCGCAGGTTGGTCGAAGCGATGAAGAGAAGGACAAGTTCTGGTGTGCGATAGAGAAGCTGATGGAAAACGTGAAAGATGAGGAAGTTGTTGTGGTGGGAGGAGACCTGAATGGACATGTGGGAAGGAGTATGGATGGTTTTGAGGGAGTTCATGGGGGTTACGGATATGGTGTGAGAAATGGAGAAGGTGAAAGGATTTTGGAGTTTGCTGATGGAGCTGATTTGTTGATTTGTAATACTCAGTTCCAGAAAGAGGATAATAAGCTTGTTACATACACGTCAGGTGGGTCGACGACAACCGTTGACTACCTGATGGTGCGTAGGCGAGATAGGGGGCACCTCCGGGACACAAAGGTGATCCCGGGGGAGGAGGCTGTTTCACAGCACCACTTGGTTGTCTGCGACATAAGGGTGAAAGGTGCGAGGAGAGCTCGGCGGGTGAAGTACCAACCGAGAATGAAGGTGTGGAGGTTGAAAGAGGTGACAGTAAGGGAGGAATTAAAAGAGAGGCTGAGTAGGGTCGAGGATGATGTGGTTGAGCTTGAAAGTGGTTGGATGTCAATGAAAGCTCGTCTGTTGGGAGCCGTTGGTGAGGTATGTGGATGGACAAAAGGACCACCGAGGCACTCGGAAACATGGGGGTGGGATGTTGAAGTTGGAAAGAGGATTGACGAGAAGAGGAAGAAGTTCAAGGAGTGGCAGAAGGCGAAGGGTACGGGAGCAGAAACAGCAGAGCATGAAAGTTATAAGGCAGCCAGGAAGGCTGCAAAGAAAGAGGCAGCAAAGGCACAGGAGGCATGTAGGAAAATGTTCAGAGAACGCTTGGATTCGGAAGAGGGTCAGAAAGCAGTATTCAGGATTGCAAAGCACATAGCGAAAGAGAGGTGTGATGTGATGGGGGTGAGTTGCTTGAAGGATGAAGTACGACAAATCGTTGTCGACCCAGATGGAATTAAAGGAAGATGGAAAAGATATATGGAAATGCTGTTGAATACAGAGAATGAATGGGATGGCAACATAGAGAGTAACCCAGTTTTAGGACCGGGAGAGAAGATAACTGAGAAGGAAGTTGAGGAAGCGATAAAAGCAATAAAAACCACCGTTTAGAGGCCATTTTTCCCCGCAAAGCGGGGGTTGGCCTTTTCGGGGACCGTGGTAGTTGTTGTTTTTTGGTCCCCTTTTTGAAGCAATGTTTTACGGCCGGATGCCCTTCCTGACGCCAACCCTTTTTGCCGCCATAAACGACAAACAGGGAATTACCAGTGAACTGGTACTCAATTTGCCGACCTCGGAAGGATGACAGGCTGAGTAAACCCCCCTGGCGTTAATTCAGCGATCGGCCGGGATTCGAACCCAGGATCCTGGGATCCTAAGCCGGCACCCTAGCCGCTAGCCCAACACCGCTAGCCGCTAGCCCGATAAAAGCAATGAAGAGTGGAAAAGCAGGAGGGCCGACGGGAGTTGTGGGAGATATGTTGAAGGCAGCAGGAAGTTGGGGTGTGAAGAGAATGACAGAGATCTGTAATCTGGTGGTGAAAGAAGGCCGCATTCCAGTGGATTGGGAACTGAGTACCCTCGTCCCTCTATACAAGGGGAAAGGTGACCCTCTGGAGTGTGGCTCGTACCGAGCGATAAAGTTATTGGAGCATGGAATGAAGGTATTGGAAAGGGTGTTGGAGAGGAGGATAAGGAAGAAAGTGAAGATCGACGAAATGCAGTTTGGATTTATGCCAGGAAGAGGAACGACAGATGCGACAGTACATTGTGAGGCAGTTGCAGGAGAAGTACATGGATAAGAGGAAGAAGTTGTTTTTTGGGTTTGTTGATCTGGAGAAAGCATTCGATAGGGTTCCACGCAAAGTATTGACATGGGCATTGAGGAAGTTAGGAGTGGAGGAATGGTTGATCAGAGTAGTGATGGCAATGTACAAAAGAGCGCACACAGCTGTAAGGACGAAGGACGGGAACAGTGGTGAGTTTGAGGTGAAGGTGGGAGTGCATCAGTGGTCGGTACTAAGTCCACTACTATTTGTAGCTGTGATGGAGGTGCTGGCTCAGAACGTAAAGGAGGGTTTACCGTGGGAGTTGTTGTATGCAGATGATCTGGTGTTGATTGCGGAAAGTATGGATGGACTGAAGGAAAAGATGAACAAGTGGAAGGAATGTATGGAGACAAAAGGTCTGAAGGTGAATATCGGAAAGACGAAGGTGATGGCAAGTGGTAAAGCATGTGGTGAGGTGGAAAGAACTGGGAAGTGGCCGTGTGCTGTGTGCAGGAAGGGTGTCGGAGCGAACTCCATTCAATGTACAATGTGCGCTGAGTGGGTTCATCAAAAATGTAGTGGTCTGAGAGGGTCATTTACCAGTGTGGCAGCTACATTCAAATGTAAGGTGTGCACAGAGGGAGCTGCAGATGGAGGAAATGTTGAGTTGGATCTTGGAGACGGCGTGAAGCTGGAAGGTGTGAAAACATTTTGCTACCTCGGAGACATGCTGAATGGAGAAGGTGGATCAGACTCGGCAACGGTTGCTCGAGTGAGATGTGCATGGAAGAAGTTTCGGGAACTGAGTGGCGCGCTGATGAGGAGGAGAGTGTCGCTGAAGCTGAAGGGAAAGGTGTATGCTGCATGTGTGAGAAATGTTATGATTTATGGCAGCGAGCAGCGAGACATGGCTGGAAAGGGTGGAAATGCGAATGGTTCGATGGATGTGCGGAGTATCGTTGAGAGAGAGGAAGACAAATGATGAATTGCGAAAGATGATGGGAATATTGCCTGTGATTGATGCTGTGAAGAGGAACAGGTTGAGATTGTTTGGTCATGTGTTGAGGAAGGATGAAAGTGACTGGTTGAGAAGAGTGATGGAAGTTAATGTAGAAGGAAGTAGAGGACGGGGAAGACCGAGAAAGACTTGACTAAAGATGGTGGAAGAAGAAATGCGGGCAAGGGCGTTAACAAGAAGAGATGCAGAAAATAGGGCAAAATGGAGAAGATTGTCATGGGGACCGCAAGGCTAACCCCCACTCTAGCAGGGAAAATGGCCTTAAAATGCATGTTGTTGTTGTTGTTGTTGTTGTTGTGTTGTTCGTCATCATTGGACTGGCAGGATAGCCTGGAGGTACGCACACTCATGTCTCAGCTGTCCAACGTGGGTTTGAATCTCGGCACAGCTTTTATCTGTCATCTGGTGCTTCACAAACAGGAGGATTCATCAATGTGTGCGTCGGCCCTTGGATTGACGTTAAACCGGACGTCCCATCTGCTGGTATTGGGTGGTGGACATGAAAGGTCCAACGGTGTTCTTCGTGTGGAGTAGAAAAGCGAACGGCAGCACCCTGAACAAATTCTAAATTCCTGTCCTGACTAACACGGGAAAGACAATGACAAAACACCTGGTGTAATCCTGACTGAGAGGCTGCTTTTGGCAGCACTGAATCTGCTTTTGGGCAGAAAACCGGTTAGTTAATCATACTACAAACTAACACCTTGTTACATTTGCTGTCAATAATTCTTCAAATATCTTCAGAAGTATCTAATCAAATTTCAATTTGGACATCATGAAACATTATTTCCTCCAATAGAGTAGTGAAAATCCACTTTTTTGCTCTTTTCACACAACTAAAAGTTGAACTTCATGTCAACAGGCAACAAACTTTTCTTTTCACATGAAAATTAATTCAAATTGCTCCTTTTTGTTCAGCAAGAGCAATTCTAACAAAGGAAAATTTGGTGTGGGACTTTCGAAATGACGTCTTCATGCTGAGGCCTTTTTTAGTGACCAGTTTCTGCTCGTCCCGGCACTTCCACCTTGCCATTGCAAGCACAATATCTAAATGAGATTGTATTTTTAACATAACTTCATATATTTATATATGTATAAAACACACACACACACTTTTTACCAATAGACACACACACACACATACACACACTTTTTACCAATGGACGCACACACACACACATACACACACTTTTTACCAGTGGACACACACACACACACACACACACACTTTTTACCAGACACACACACACACACACACACACACACACACACACACACACACACACACACACACACACACACACACACACACACACACACACACACACACACACACACACACTCCATAATTTCTGTTGTGGCCCCGGATCCAGAGCTAGACTGTGGGAAGTGCTTTATGGTCCGTGTGTTTTGAGTAGGTTAGATTGCCATGTAACAGGGACCTGTCAGAGTAAGTTGTTTGTTACACTTGCTGCTGGGGAGGCAGTGTATGCAATTTATAGATAGGGTAGACAGATTAATTTTGGATGTGCAAACCCCTCTAGTTTGTGAACAGGGCTACCATCGCAGAGGCACAAGTCACATTTGTGTGACCAGGCTGATTTTGATCTCTCTGGCCAGTGTGTGCCAGCCATGGCGGCACAGTGTGCTGTGAATCCAGAAGTGGCAATGGACATTTATATTTATTGGGCTCGCTCCATGGGCGAGACAGCCCAAAAAAAAGCTCTGTCCAGGAGGAGGGGAAGAACTGAGACCAGGCGGAAGAGGCAGCCTCCTGTGTAAAGAGGACGAGCAATTCAACGGCGGACCAGGAATCAAACTCAGGACCCAAGGATCCCAAGCCAGCCATTCTAACCTATAAGCCAACACCAGGCTTCTATCGGTGTTCAGAAGAACCCAAACAAAATAATGTCTTCCTCAGGGAAGTTCACCTGACACCCCTATGTAAACAATAGCTGGCACAAGCTTTGTGTGTTTTCATGTTGAAAAGATGCCCTTTGTCGAAAAGTTGTTTACCGTGCACCAATGTATGTTTACCGTACCGTTTACCGTGTTGTTTGTTTACCATACCGTTTACCGTACAGTTGTTTACCGTACCGTTTACCGTGTTTACCGTCCACCCCACGAGTGCACCATCATTAAACAATCCACCCCACGAGTGTACCATCATTAAACAATCCACCCCACGAGTGTACCATCATTGAACAATCCACCCCATGAGTGTACCATCATGAAACAATCCACCCCACGAGTGTACCATCATTAAACAATCCACCCCATGAGTGTACCATCATTAAACAATCCACCCCACAAGTGTACCATCATTAAACAATCCATCCAATGAGTACCATATTACTCCAAACCTGTGTAGCATTTTAAGCAAAAACATGTTCACTGATTATTATATTTTTTAACAAGCGTTACGCCTAGGTCCCCCATCGGTGAAGTGTTGCGAGTTGACAAAGTGGAAGACGCAAGGTGGCCATCTTGGATTTTGACGTGGCGACCCAATTTTCAATAGCTTTAATCCTCATGCCGAGATACACCCACACACGAGATTAGAAGTTGGTACTTCGCTTATTTTTCAAAATATTCCGCTCACAAGGTTCGGGCATATATATATGGTGGCGGCCATCTTGGATTTTGACATGGCGACCCAATTTTCAATAGCGTTCTTCCTTATGCGGAGATACACCCACACACGAGATTAGAAGTTGGTACTTCGCTTATTTTTCAAAATATTCCACTCACGAGGTTGACATATATATGGTGGCGGCCATCTTGGATTTCGACGTGGCGACCCAATTTTCAATAGCGTTCTTCCTTATGCGGAGATACACCCACACACCAAATTAGAAGTTAGTAGTTCGTTTATTTTTCAAGATATTTCGCTCACAAGGTTCAGGCATATATATATGGTGGCGGCCATCTTGGATTTCGACGTGGCGACCCAATTTTCAATAGCCTTCTTCCGTATGCCGAGATACACCCACACACCAAATTAGAAGTTAGTAGTTCTACTCTAGTAGCTCATGGTGGTTGAGTATGCACTTTATTGTACAGACCTAAACTCTTCAGGAATCCACTAATTGAAGGTCCAGGAACAATATTTGGTTGGTAACACATTTGCCACTGACGGCGAAATAGCTGAAATGGCCATACCCCTTTTTGGGCCACGCCCCCTTTTTTGCCTTGACTGTATCTACAGAACCGTTGGACCTAGGAGGTTGCCCGACCACTCAAAATTTGCGCAATGGCCACATTATGGGGGGTCAGTAATACATTTTCATATCCAAAAGTCAATGGTTTTTAAGATAATTGCCAAAAACCGATTTCAACATGTTACGAACTACAATTGTATGATACCACCAAGGCCACAACATTATATTAGTCCTTGAGCCAACCGGCCATTTTTTGAAGTGAATGCTCCGGGGGGGGGGGGGAGTAATTCTCATTATGATTTTCCATTCGACCAATGTCTCAAGTGTCAGAAAAGGTGTGATGGACATCTGAGAACGGTAGCTTAGTGCCCGGATGGACGCCATCTTTGAAACCACCCAGCTCGAAAATGCCCATTTGGTGGGGTACATTGTTGCACGTGTATCTGGACTTCTATACTAGCTATCGATGTGCGGTTGACGACTAAATATACGTCCGATGTGTACCGTCTAAATAAAAAATAATATGAAGCATTTTGTTTTAGATTAATTATTATAAAAATCAATTATCGAAAAAAAATCATATATTTTTCAATATTTTATTATTAGACTTGTACTTTTTTTAGTGAAACAACACTGGTATGATTTTCCAAATTATGCATTGTGCTACACCGTTTATCTGTCTATAAAAATAACTCAAAAACTAAAACATATCATCCACCACGAGTGTACACAAAAAATATATGAAAAGGCATGCACTTTCCACAAACCGAAACTATGTCAGTTGGAATTTCCCGCCGATATATAATCAACCCACAGAACCCAGTGCCGAAAGTGACGTCAGTCTATTCTATATCTATATTCTATATTCTATATCTCAGTCTGAGATTTGTTGCGGTGACCTGATTAATTTCTGAGGGGGGGGGGGGGGGGGAACCATGGGTTCGCTGGAACCATGCGACCAGACAATCAGTTCGTGGACTGGTTTCAACATCATGACTAGAGATCGTGTTCAGGTGACGGAAGATGTAGTTGGCTACCTGCCGACTATAAACGCGCCTGCCACAGATATGGCAACAGTGCAAAAAATCCTCAGAGAAGCTCTGAACATCATGTCATCACTTCAGCTTGAGCGTATACCGGTGGTGCTAGACCAGGCACTATTTGCTAAGGCGACCGAAATAGCATGGAAAGATGTCGATCGATATGGAAGAATCGTGCTCATGATGGGGAACTTCCATACCATCTGTAACTTCATGTCGAGCATTGTGAAAATGTTTGGAGATGCAGGCCTTCGGGATGTAGCTGTTGAGTCAGGAGTAATCGCTGAAGGTTCCATCAACAGGGTTCTGGAAGGCAAGCAATACAACCGTGCTGTGCGACTCCACAAGTTGATGTACGAGGCACTAATGCGCATCATTTGGAAGGGCTTCCAGGTGTGGATAGAAAGCAATCATCCTGACAAGGAACCCCAGATTCGAAGCACTGACCTCAAAATTCGCAGCATCAAGGAGGATGTTTGCCACGAGACTCTCGCTGCTGCTCTCGATGATGATTCATGTGTACAGAGCTTTGACATGTTCGCGAAATACCTACATTTTCTGCGAACCAAACATGGAGACCTGGCTCGCTTCTGGATGATGTATATTGATATGGTAGAGACCCTGCTGGGGTTGATTCGTGCGGATAGAGAAGGCGACTGGATGCTTCACTTGGCTTGTGTCAGAAGAGTGATCCCTTGGTGTTTCGCAATGAACAAGGTGAACTATGCTAGATATCTACCAGTGTACTATGCACAGATGACGCAACTCCACGAAACATGCCCCGAGTTGTACAGGCATTTCAATCAAGGCTACTTCTCCGTACAGCTTAGACCAGGGAATCCATTTGCCAGAATCGCTGTTGATCAGACAACAGAAGAAACAGTAAACAAAGATACGCAAACAGCTGGAGGAACACGAGGTTTTAGTCTTCGACAAGGGGCTGTGTCACGATACTATCTAACTGCAGAAAATCGGGGTACTGCACTGAGGCAACTACGAGAAACTATCCTTGTGAATGGCAGCGACACATCTCACGCCAAGCACCCTGACTTGTCTACTTCTCGCATCAAACGTGATGAGTCTGGCGTCACAGCTATCTGTGATCTACTGGAAAATGACTGGACCAATCCATTCGCCGATGATCCGTCATGTCTTCTCAGTATATCTACCGGAGCGGCTGCGAGGGAGGACGTTTCTAATGACCTACTCAACACCCTGCAAAAGGGGGAAGCGGCGTATCAAAGCTTCCAGAAACGTCTTGAAGAGGGGACAGGCTTTCATGACACATTGAACAAGCTAAACTTGAAGACCTTTGGTAAGATCAAGCAAAAAGTTGTGAAGGGCACAAACAAGGAGATCGTCCTGAGAGCTGACAGACTGTTTGCCACCATGACACTCATCGCCAAGACAAGGAACCTCGACATGCAACTTGTCCTTTGTCACCCACTAGGGCCGTTACCATGGTCTTTGGCAAACGTTGATGGGTCAATGAAAAAAACGAACAAAGCTGCACTTGCGAAACACATGGAAGGTCTTGTGGAACCAGCCGAGAACGTTGACAAGCGAAGTGCAACAATAATTGATGCGATGGCTCTCATACAAAAGATGCATGGCGAGAACGACACGTTCGAAGAACTATCTGACCGCATCCTTGCTGCAGCGCTTCACGCTGGTCAAGGCAGTGAGCGCATCGATGTTGTCTTTGACACATACACAGAAGAATCCATCAAAGCAGCTGAGCATGTGAACCGCGGTTCAAATGAAGGCATCAGTTTCAGCGAGATCAGACCCGCACACAAAATCATGAACTGGCGGCGTCTCCTTGCTTGCAGCCAGACAAAGGAGAAACTGGTTGTGTTTCTGGCGGAGTCGTGGAAACATGAAACAAATCGCGAAAAGCTAGGCAACAGAACACTGTATGTCACCTGTGGTGAAAAATGTCTGGTACTGACCCGCGATAGGTGGAAGTTGGTGCAAGCACTCGAATGTAGCCACGAGGAAGCAGACACGCGTATGTTTCTCCACGCAAAGCACGCCGCTACCCACTACAAGACGATCATCTTAGTGGCAGATGACACCGACGTTCTGATCATCAGTCTTCATCTCAGCAGAACCATCGATAGTCAGCTCTTCATCAGACGAGGAACAAAGGTTCGAGTCAGAATGATCGACGTTGGAAAGTTGGCTGCGGTATTGGGGTCTGGAGTTTGCAGTGCATTGCCAGGGCTTCATGCATGGAGCGGGTGTGACACTGTGAGTGCTCTGGCTAGCCAAGGAAAGATAAAGGCTTTGAAGCTTGTCCAAGCGAATGAGCTGTATCTTCAAGCATTCACAGATCTGGGATCTTCGTGGAATGTACCAACAGACGTCTTCAATAGCATTCAGGCCTTCACGTGTCAGCTGTACGCCAAGAACACGAAGATCGTCGGTGTTAATTCGCTCCGTTATCACATGTTCTGTGCAAAGAAGGGCCAGATCGAATCTGGACAATTGCCGCCTTGTGAAGACTCCTTGATGCAGCATACGCTTAGGGCCAACTATCAGGCGGCTATCTGGCGACGCAGCCTTGAAAACCTACCAGACGTCCCAACACCATCAGCAGGACATGGTTGGGAACTCGATGATGGCGGTTCGCTCACAATCCGATGGATGGCGGGTCTACCAGCTCCAGATGTCGTCTTGAATCTCATCTCATGCACATGCAGAAGGACGTGTCGACCGTCAGATTGCTCCTGCATACTGAATGGGTTGAAGTGCACTGTTGTGTGTAAGCTGCAGGGATGCTCCAACATGGTGCAGGATGATGCTATCGTGGCTCAGGATGCCAATGACTCTGATGGCGACTCTGATGATTAACTTTGTGTGCACTGTATATTGTATAGCATATGTTGTTCTCTATTATAATGCAGGCCAAATTGCCTGAAAATCTTTATAGACAGATAAACGGTTTAGCAAAATGTATAATTTGGAAGATCATACCGGTGTTATTTGACTAAAACATGACATGTTCAATGATACCTCCGCTTGCTTATTAGGAATATACATCGTATGGTGTTAAAATCAGCTCCATACGTCTTTCCAAACTCTAGTAATGAATAATTAATATAATTGGCGGCCATTTTGAAATCCAAGATGGCCACCAAAGTGCAGATTTCCTATGTAACAATTTCCGCCTGCTTATTAGATATCGTATGGTGTTAAAATCCTCTCCGTACGACATTCCTAACTTGCGTTATCGTCAGAATAGATAATGCCAGCGGCGGCCTAAGTCATTTTATGCCTCTTTACATTTATTTGTTGTAAACTCGTGGTGGATGATATGTTTTAGTTTTTGAGTTATTTTTATAGACAGATAAACGGTGTAGCACAATGCATAATTTGGAAAATCATACCAGTGTTGTTTCACTAAAAAAAAGTACAAGTCTAATAATAAAATATTGAAAAATATATGATTTTTTTTCGATAATTGATTTTTATAATAATTAATCTAAAACAAAATGCTTCATATTATTTTTTATTTAGACGGTACACATCGGACGTATATTTAGTCGTCAACCGCACATCGATAGCTAGTATAGAAGTCCAGATACACGTGCAACAATGTACCCCACCAAATGGGCATTTTCGAGCTGGGTGGTTTCAAAGATGGCGTCCATCCGGGCACTAAGCTACCGTTCTCAGATGTCCATCACACCTTTTCTGACACTTGAGACATTGGTCTAATGGAAAATCATAATGAGAATTACTCCCCCCGCCGGAGCATTACTTTTGGTCTGGCTCAAGGACTATATGACACTTATACCTTTTGCATCATCCTATTTTGGAATTTACTTATTTGGATTTCTACACTTTTCGCCTTTACTACAGCCACAAAACGTGACACATTTAATGTTCCTGTCTCTGCAAGTGCACGTTTTGGTACTCATACATGCTCTTGGGCATTTGCATGGAGGAGGCAGGTCATCGGGCCTGCACGATACTGGCAGTATCACTGGTGTTATGCCAACGTCCGTTGCTTCAT